>NC_040011.1:11192236-11260824 GCF_000972845.2 Larimichthys crocea | reverse complement strand
TTTCACAATCATATGTTTAAATATTTCCTTTATATAAACAAACAGCTACCCGAGGAAAAATCGAGTGGAAAAGTCAAGTCCTCTACTTCATCTACGGTGATTATGTGATGAAATTTCAAGCAACCCGCACTGTAATAACAGACAACAGTGATGTGGTAGGAGGTTATGTTTATGGGGACGCTTTGTGGCCGGAGACATTTTTAGATTTAGGAGCTGTATTCAGTCGGTTGCACTCTGCAACCTCTCCACTAGATGGCACTAAATCCAACATCCTGGATCTTTAAGCTGTTTAGTGGCATCTGGTGGTGTAGTTGCTGGTTGCGCGCCCGTCACCCCTCGTCTGTAGATATAAAAAAAGTTCATTCTAAGGTAATGTTACGTACCGTGGTGTGTGTGTGGCTTGTTGTCCTGTGGTCTTTGATGTCAGGTACCGCCCTTTCCCTCGCCTCCTCAATCAGCTGGTTAACACCTGTAGGCTATAACTGCCTACCAGGTGTTTCAGTGGTGGCGTTGTGATTGCTTCTGGTCGGCATCGTGTCGTTTGAGAAAGACTTCCCCTTATGTTGTATAGATTTTGTGTTATTGAATAAATCCCTGGGATTGGCTAATCCCTTTGTTTTTGGTCTTTACTTTTATTGTTACCTCCCTAAATTCCCCTAGATTAAATTTAGCCCTGTCGGGGTCGTAACAGGTAACAAAAAATCTTATTTTCGGGCGTTTAGACAGTTACGAATATTATATTCCATTCCACCAAGTTCTGTAAATAAACCCTGGACCTTTAAAACTTCCCAACTAAAAGGTGTTGAGACAGTGTTCACACAGTGTAAACGTAAAGTCCTCTCTCATTGTTGGACTTGGAAGAATTGGAAATGTCTTCAGATTACAGAGAGAGTGAATGTTGAAAGGCGCTGGCAAAGTAACTGCTGAGTCACTGATATTGATCAGCAGCTCCATCAGGCCCTGCAGCTATAATATATTGTGGTCGTTTTGTACGAGGGAGCAGGAAAAATATTACCTAATGCACCTTTAAATATTCTCCTAGGTGTTTGAAGCATCGATTTAGTGGCGCGTTGTGCAGCTACGAAAGATCCCGATCAGCCTCTTCAAGCAGGAGCCTCGGTGTGAAAAACAGCTGAAACAAACAAGAGAGCTGCTTCTTCTTTTGTCCTTAATCTCTCTTCTCGTCTGCAACTTCACCGCAAGACATCGGCGAGCGGGAAGCTGCCAAGAAGTCTTCATAAAGAGTGGCAGTGTTTAAATCTGCCCTCTTTTTTTTTTTTTTACCTCCTCGCTGCAGCAGATTGAAGCTGGAGTCTCAGCAACAAACAAGGGCTTTCTGCCCATTTCCAAGCCCGCGAGCTGCCTTTGCCTCTCTGCCTTCCTGCCCGACTCTCATGGGCCGATGATAGATTGCTCTCTCTCTGCCTTTGTGCTGGGGAAATTGCTTTGTTTTGTTAACAGTCTGCCTCTGTTCCAGCCCAGACAGTGGAGATAGCGCGCCTCCTTTCTTCACTTATCTGCCGAATATGTTTGAGACCGCGTTGAAATGAATTACAGTTGACTCACCTCAGCTGAGATAGCTGAGGGCACACAGGAATGTCCCGTATGTTTAAGGTGAGGAGGTGGAGAGGAAAGTGTGTCCGTACGTGACGCTGTGTGCATTACAGATATGCTGGTGCGTGCTCTTGTACCTTGTGCGAGGATGTGTTTGAAAAACTGAGCCTTGAGTAGGAAGATTTTTTAATTGAAAGGGAATTTCTTGGAAATAAAAGCCAGCAGCTCAAAGTGAGGACGATTTGGGAAAAGTTTGGGAGATGTTTGAGTAATTCGCCACTGGCAGTTGGTCTCGGTTGGACGGGTTGTTGCTAGAAGCCACCTCTACTGTCACAGCTGTGTAGCAGCTTGATATCAGGGGATTTGTGGGTGAGGGTCTGGGGTGCGTATGACTTTCCACAGACGACACCGTTGACAGGTTTCATAGGGACTCTTTTAGAGGTTCCAACAGAAACCGTAGACGTTGTGTTGTGTTGATCTGCGTTGTCCAGACTAACAAGATACGCTGCTGTTGAATCTACAAAATTCATTTATTTACACACACACACACACACACACACACACACACACACACACACACACACACACACACACAGCTATAAAGGAGGAAAGCGATTTCAAATAAGAATCTTTAGCCTTGAAGCTTTGGCGAGACTGTTCTTCACTCTAATGGCTGATAATAATCATTATTTGAACTGGATAATTCCACTGAAATGACAGATGGTGAGAAATGCAACACAATCAGAGGGAGGATGACGCCAAATGGTCTTGCTGGGTTGGTATTTCACAGCTGGCAGGTCTGTTAGGCTGCTAACGGCAAGGCTGCATGTGTTCAGGACAGTTAATAGAGTTTAAACATTTAATAACTGAGGTGGATTATTTGTGTCTCCTGGTCCATTGAGTTCTCTGTGTTCTTCTTCTCACTGATAACTGCATTAAACTGATAATAAAATACTAATTTAAGGTTTTTCCAGCTGTTGCAGTGGAGTCTCACGGCATAACTGACTAAATAAAAGGATCGAAACACTTGCATGAGATCTGAAGAAGACATTTTGTCTCTTGCATTTCTGTTGTTTCCTTCCAAGGTCACATTGCTGCTACAACAGATCTCTGTCAACACCTTGACGGAGGAAGCTAAGAAGAGAAAAGGAGAGAGTGAGCGAGCAAGAAGCCGCCGGACAAGAGTAAATGTGGGACTGACTTTTAGTGGTTGGTGAGAGCTTGGTGAAATAAAAGGCTGAAAGACAGACGCCGAGCTGGGCTGACTGCTGCTGGACTAGGCAGTGATATCAGCTGCTGCTGGGGACCTGGTTGGTGATTGGCTGTTGTTGACTCACTAGTTTTTGATCAGAAGTAATGTAATCAGAACAAATACTCGAGTACAGCTGGGACTACGCTCTGAAACTGGAGGAGCTAAATCAAGAAACAGCGAAAAATAGCGACGTCTACTCAGTGACACTTTAACAGTCACACTGTTTTGATTCTTTGCAAGTTCAACTGTTTCACCGACACATGCAAACATTCGATTCTGAAAACTGTTTTGTTTGTATTTAGTTTACATTCATGTGCTGTTCTTTCATATTTCTACATTTCAGCACCATGGACAGCGTTTACCCCGACAGGTCCTCCACCCTCAGGCTGAAGTGAGCTCTCTGTAAAGAAACGTTACACATCATTCAAGATTTGAACACTGCGTATAGACAGATAGATGGAGAGATACTTTATTTATCCACATGTCACAGCAGCTGTACACAAACGAACCACATGCTAAAAGAAATACTGCAAACACACCAAACACGAACGCGAACATAAAAGTATGTGGATACATGCAAGGGTCCAGTAAGACCTCAGCACACACACAGATCTTCTGATGATGATCTGTGGCACTCATGTTGGTTGTGTGAGTCTTTGGCTACAAACAAAAAGAAGAAATCACGGTACGGTGGCCTGGATGTGCCAGTCCAGAGAGAAAATGTGATAAAACTACTGATTTTCTGGAGCACTGAGCTGATGCAGGGAAATAAGACAGTGATGATGCAAGACGGCACCAGAGTGGAACCTTAGACACAGTATACATGGACATGCGTACCATTAGGTATTTTCTATATAACTTAAATTCATCAATAATGCATGAATGTATCAGTGTGTGTTTGTGTGTGTTTCTTCTGTCCGGAACTTCCTGTGTGTGTTGAACATATTGACGTCCCTTGTTGTCGGTGTTTTGTGAGACTGAAGCTGCTGCTGGGAGGCCCGGCTGTCAGTCCAGATCCTCGGTGGAGGCTGTGATTACACATACACAGAAAAAGACACACAAACAAACAAACACAGGCACACACACTCACCAGGGAATTGAGCAGAGAGATGCTCAGTGTGGCTAACAGTTGCCAGAGGCTACAATAACACTCACACACACACACGAAGAATCAGCCTGCTAATGTTTGTTCTTGTGAGCTTACTTTTCTGTTTTCTGGTGATTTAGTATTTGATTCCTGCCATTAACTGCAGCAGCTCAGTGATAGATCCACCGATCCTCTGGAGGATCATGCGTTACTAGAGATAAGCACACGCGTGCATGAAGGTGCAACAGCAGAAGTATAAAGAACGACAAAGTACACGTTTGGTTCAGGTGAAGCCTGGAAAGGTTATCAAGATGACAAAGGTGAATATAAAGTACAGATGCTGATAGATGTGTCACTATATTTACCAGTGTCAACACTGTAAAACTGAAACAATGAGCTACAACAGGTTCTATCTCGCTGTCCCTCACAGTCTACATGTACATGGACACGTGATTGTATGTTGGAAAGCAGTGTAGCAACATGTGGAAATTATGGCTCATGGGAATTGGCGGTTTCACACATTACACTATGGAAAAATGTTATGTATGTTTAACTTGTGCAAACCACATGTGTCCCACATGTTTCCACACATGTTTCTGCACATGTGAGGTTCATGTAAAACATGTAAGCGAATGGTGACAGTTACAGTGTGTTCAGTAGGTGATGATATGCTTTGTAACAAAGAGCACAGTTGAAATAAGGGATGCATAGGCATGTATTGTAGCTACGTTCTTCTTCTCCTCTTTGTTCAGCTTCTTTTATTGGCTACACAAACAACAACAAACCCAAGACCCTTAAAATAAACTGCCGAAGCCTCCCTGTTGCTACGAGCGATCTGAGACAAACTAAAGTAAAGTTCTGTGTGAGCGATAAACATTAAGGAAGTGTGTGTGCTTTGGTGCTCTTTGCCTCGGAGGACAACGCGTGGTGCTACAGTGTGCTACATTGACGTTTGGTCTTTAGTACAGTTTTCTGCACAGACGGAATCGATACGACAAACAGCGATGACTGAAGCAACCAACACGATCAGATGGCATCGGGGACTCGTTCACCAACAGCAAGTCGCATTAAAAGCAGGTCACATAAATTAAAACCGAGTTAAAATCATTTTGTGAATCAATAGAAAACAGCACAGGACCATAAACAACAATGAAGTCGATTCAGAGTAAATTCTCTTCAAGACTTATTAGTCTCCCTGCAGAAAGCCTGGTAATACTTTAACTAAAGTGCACCATGATGCATTGGAAGATTATTACAAGACTATTAGAAGCATTAGAGATGATGTTACATAACGTTCAGACAAACAGCAGAGAGGTGAAACATCTTGGAAAGGATCTTATTACAGCCTAATTCATTCATTGAACGATCAACATTAAAACCTGCCTCATTATAGCAGCATGTTATCGAAAAGAAACATGAAGTCAACACAATCAGAGATTAATGTCCGTAATGTAGTGTGTCATGTTCATTAAATCCCACAATCTGAACTTACAGGGAAGATTTCATTTTCATTGTAATGTTTTGTCTCATCTAGACGTGAAGGTATACACGTATGAAGATGCAGAACCAGCAGGGGGCAGTAATGATGGGATGAGGTTAGGTCAGCATGGATGGTCAGACACAGAATTTTAACACAGGAAACCAATACAGAACATACTAACTGCGTACGTAACTAGCTTACTGATTTTTACCCAAACCTAACTAAGTAGTTATGGTACCTGAACCTGACCCAGCTATGACCAAGTGAACAGAATGAGAACATGTACTTTCTATGTGTACCAGACGATCTATTACAAGCTTTGGCGTGACACCAGGTGACAGCAACTCATATTTCAACATGGAAACTTTCCGAGAGTGGTTTTTACATGCAGTCTAAACCATCACGCAACAATCGAGACACACAGAGTTACATCAGATACAGCTAACGTCTGCACAGTTGGTACGTTGCCTGATGGGGGAAATACAGTAAACAGGAATGTCAAAAATAGTCCAGCATCTGCACCAATGACAGAAAATGCGGAATTTTGCTTCACACTTTGCAGGTTCTGGATCATCCTCAGATTGATTCCAGAGGAGATTGAAAATACGGTTTTCCTCATATCAATCACATTTTATTTTCAAATTAAAACTTCCTCTGAGCCTTTGAGAACCATGATGCTAATCCGGCCAGTAGAAGTGGATCTACCATACTTCAACAGACTGACTCGCCCACTATGGCCACTGCTGGTTAATGAGGTGTGAGAATATTCTAGAGTGAATGAAATATGGATACTATGAAAAACAGAACATTATGGAAGCCACTGAGACACAGCAGGAAGTGGTACCGCTGCGTAGACTCACACAACCGAATCTTCAAATTTAGTTTCTGATATAAAAACGTCCGAAACATTCATCCAGCAGCAGCAAAGACGCTTCACTTCTTTGGTAGAGCTGAAGAGTCCCAGGGAAAGGTCTGGAGATTCTCCGCTGTCTGAAAGCATTTATTGATGAAAGACTGCATTAATCAACTAACTCAAGTGTAAACTTTCACTCTTTGTCAAGCCAAAAACACACACAGAACCTTTTCTCTGCTCCTTTGGTCACACTCAGCGTGGGTCCAGAAGCCCTGCTGAGCCGAGGAAGCAAAGATAAAAAAAACAGATAATAACTGTGACCTCTGAAATCTTCAGAGACTCTAACGTTCCATTTGAACTATCCAAATATTTTTCTTATATTTTCCCGTTAAGCCACAAGCTACTCAACGTTTATTTTTAGTTGTCACTGAAGTGACAGAAACAGTGAAACGCTTTATTTTAGTGCACATTTATCTGTCAGAAGGTGCCCGATGTGACTAAAGATGATTTTTTGACGACTGACTTGAAGCCCTTTTCCATCTGAAGTTGATCTGTGAGAAATAAATCATTTTGCAGAGGTGCTTGTTTGTGAGGAAATTTACCATCAAGATATTTCCTTTTCAAAGTAATCTGAGTTACTATGAATTGAGTCATAACCTGTTTCATATTCTTTTTGAGGTAGCAAAAAAGGTGAGAGCTGCTCTACCGGGAGAAGAACTTAGACCTAGAATTGCATGTCATGGAGTTACAGTTTGGCTACGGAGCATACGCATGTGCACTATCTGAAAAAGGGAATAAAGATACCATGGATGGACCACAGGACTGGGTTGATTGGAAGCAGCCAATTGACCAGAAGTAACTTGCATGGCTAGTTGTCGTGAATCAGATTGGCGAAGGTTGCCTAACCCTGCTATCTGTTGCATATAAATATGAGTTTGTCTCCATATATATATGAAACTTTGTCTTGGTTTTCTTGGTCTATTGTTCTACAAGAATAAATGATCCCGCTGGGCTGCCGTTTCTCCACATTGTCTCTTGACTCCTAATTTTCGCCACCACACTTCATGTTTTCCTGACTCTTGACAAAGACACTTCCACTGCCCTTCCTATTAGGGATGAGCGAGTACAGCATTATCTGTATCTGTATCTGTTAACCATATGAATCATCTGTATCCATGGGACTTAACCCAGAAGTGGGTTGAGTTGTCTTGAAATGGGCGGGGCTTTAACCAGTATGTTATTTTAAACATATAATTGACATGGGTTGATCAGAAATTGTTTTTATTTGCAGGACAGCATCAGCATTGAGCTTCAGATCAATGGTTTTGATCACAATAGCAAACGAACTATTTACAGAACAAGTTTTGCAACAATGAATACAACCCAAAGACTTTCAGTTTACTGTCATAGAAAACTAAAGAACATAACCATGCATATTTAATTTAGTGTATATACAGTATAAATAATTAGTGGGAAATATAATTAAAGCAAGATATCGCCTGATCATGTCGGACTCATCCGGATCTCTTCTTCAGTCTTCTGCCTGAATTCTTCTTCCGTATGTCATGTTGATTAAACATCTCTTTACCATCTAATCAGTGCTTTGCATGAGTTTTTTCTCTGCATAAATGCACCTGGCAGAGGCTAACATTTGTGTATTTGCCACCCAGGGGAGTGACGATGATGAGAAATCATCATGTGTACGGGAGTATGAATAAGCCCTGAACATGACCTGAAAAACAAGACTACTGTGTATGTAAACACACAAGTCAGGGAATCCTGGTAATAAACAGTGCAATTGGATGATATATCCAATATATATATATATATATATATATATATGTACAGAAAGTGCAAGATGTAATTCATTTCCCCCAGCAGATCTACCACAATCTTAGATTGTATATCTGTGTTTTACACTAGCTTGTAAACCAGGACCTCTTGGGGACCCCCTCAGTAATAGCATGCCAGGAAATAGCCTACACCCTAACACACACATTGGAAAACAAACATGCACACCTCTGCACACACACACAGTCAGTCCAACCTGACAGAAATCACTAAGGTGTCATTCAGCAGCTGTGTTCCACACAGAATGAGCTCAGGTTCACTCGGGTCACCGGTTACTCAGCATGAGGTGAATTTACTCTTTATCCCATTTTTCTAAAAGCCACCTATCCATCCATTAACCCGTTCATCCATCTACCTCTCATCCAAACATCTGACCCTCCATCAGCCACCCATCAGTGCACTCTGCCCTGCTGCCTGAAGACTAAATCCTCTGCAGTTTAGAGAGAGTGCAGCAGCGAGATTCGAGGCATGAGGTGAACGAATGAATGAAATCCAATAAAATACATCTGTTCTGTCTAACAACCATTTTATTCATTTAATTCAGCCCATCATGTAACTTTTCTACCATGAAATAACAGATTTTAACTCCTGTTGACCCACACTGACCTGTGATCAGCTGAACGGTGTCTCTGTCATTCGTACGTCTGTTCTCACACTATGTAACTTTGGGCTTCGGGTCGGGAGAAGTACGTAACGCTTTACGGCACTAAGTCACACAGCAGCAACTATTTCACTGATTCTGGTGAAACTGGATCATATTTTATGGAGGAAATGTTTTCTGGTTTTCCCTCTGATGTCCTCCGGCTGCTCCGCCTCAACTCTCTGTGATTTACAGAGAGGAGAAGCCGTAGAGGACTCGAGAGGAGGTTCTGAACACTTATTGTGAAGTTGTTGCATTGGTTGCCTTCCAGTTTTTTAGAAGCGATCCTTAGAAGAGCCTCTTACTAGTTTTTAAACCACTGAATGGTCTTAATGCACTGAATTCTATTCATTGTTTTGTACTGAAGCACTTTGAGCTGCATGTTTGTATGAAAGGTGCTATATGATGTGCTCTATTTGAGTTAGTGTACTGCCAACAGCTGTGTAGGATCAACTGGGTGGTAATTGCTCTGGTTCTTTTTAAAGTGAAGCTTCCAGCAATTTTTGTTATACATCCAACCGGGCTCCCGGCATCAGACGGTGGATCTTAGAAGTGATTTGGCAGTACGAGTTTCAGCTTGGAAAACTCTTCCTGATCTCAACACCTAACTTTTCTTGCCAGGAGTGACAGGAACTTCATTGCTTGAGGGCTGCATTTTATTTATTTATACCGTAGAAACTTTGCAAGGAGTCTGCTTGTTTTGGATTCATTCAAAGTTTGCAGAGGCTCTCCAAAACAGAGAGCTGCAAGCGTCTAAGGGGCAAAGTAAGTCAATTAAGTAAGTCAGATCAAATCAAATCGTTGTTATTGTAATGTTTGTCATGCCAAGTGTGGAAAATGAGTTTGGAGGGAAAGTAGTCGCTTCATAGACCGACAGCCAGACAGGGTGGGGAGTTGAGTTGATGGGAAGAAATGGAAAAAGCGGACACCTGAGAAATGTGTTTCAGGACTAAAGAAAAGTTTGCATGGTCACACCTTTCACAGTATAAAAACTTAGATATATCTTTGCTTGACTCTTTTCTCTATACAGTATACTTTAAATGAGGACAAAGACCAGCGGCGAAGCTGCTTTTAGCTTCAGTGGCCACAGACAGAGGAGCAGTCTGCCTTTTGACCTCAGGGCTTCACTTTATTTTCCTTTATTTCTTTTATTTGTCAGGGAGAGTTCACATTAAATCAGAAGAAAATGTTCCAGAGTTAGTCATAGAGTGATTTTCCCTGCAGGTACGGACAATAAGGAAGCAAAACAATAAAAGCTGTATATCAAAGATTTCAAAATAAAACGCTGGATGTCTGAGGAAACCTCATTTCTTTGTCTGCTTCCCTGATAATCTTATTTACCATCATCAGTCAGTTCATGTTCAAGCTATTTACTTTAAATTTCATCTATGAAATGTGCTACTGTACATAAATAAAACGTGATCTCTGAACCGTTCATCTGCACATCATACATCACACTTACGCATTCATTCATCCATTCATCCATTCAGCCGACATGTATGCATTTCCACAGGTCACTTCATTCTCTCATGTTCACAGACCCGGAAACAAGACTGAAAAGTGTCAGTCTAGACGGTCTCATATCTGCTGCTCTAATGGTTCAACTGTTGTCACTGCTGATGAAATGTTCACACACGACACACACTGAAGCGCTAAAACGAGTCTCAGCGCAGCGTGCAGCGTCACTCGGGGACGCGAGCGGCTTTAATTGTGCTAAAACGTGAACATATTTAATTCAGACAGCACTTGAAAAGGAAAGTGTTTAGTCTGCAGGCAAGTTCACATACAAAGGTTTGTAGGTGATGGGATGCACCCCAAGGCAGCCATGGTGAATGTCAGTGACTGTGAGACGCTGTGAGCAGAGCACGACTGTCATCTCAGCAGAATGTGACAGAAATGCTTAACGTGTGTTTTTGAATATTAATCTGGTTGAACTGCTGTTAAAATGGTCAAAAGTTAAACACAGTGCAGAAGCAGTGAGACACATTCAAAACAGTATTTCTGCCTCTAGGGGTCTCTTACATCAAAACTATAACAAAAGACGAGTTCAGTAACATTCTGAAGCATCGTGGGGTCATGGCACTTCTTGTCTTCATTATTGCTGCTGATCTTTCTGTTTTGACTCAGTCGGAGAGGTTCACAGAAATGGATTGAAGTTTTATTCACGTTACATTTGGTCACATTCACCGACTTCCCTCCTTCACTCCCTGACCTCTGTGCCTCGTGTTTCTCCAGAAGTTATACCAACTCGTGGTGGTTAAAGGGCATCACTGACAGGTGACTAAATGAAACGCACTTTTACATTGAAAAAAGAAACAACGTATTTCTCTGGGTTTTTATTTTAATGCAACTAAACAGAATATAAATCATAGGCTCCGCGTAGTCGCTTTAATGCATCACTCTTGTAGCAACATCAGGAACTAATGATGAAATCTGTAGATACAATTCACGTCTATAAACTGCACTAAATGAAAAATCCAGGCAGAATATAGCCTGTACTGTACATAAATATAAACCTACAACCTTTTTATATTCCTGCATGTTTGTCATATTCACATGTGGGTATTCGTGTGATACTATAGAACGGCTGTGCTTGTTCTACCAGTACTAATTTCCCACCGTGTGTGTGTGTGTGTGTGTGTGTGTGTGTGTGTGTGTGTGTGGTCTACCTGTGTTCACGAGCACAGAAAGCACACGGTGCAGAGGGATGACCTCCACAGCCATCTGTGATTCTGTGGCAGCCTGCCACCCTGCTGACGCTGATCCATCTATCTGTGAACACTGATTGCTGTATTAATATTTTACACCTTCGTTATACGTTCGTGTTTGTATCAGACAGGATTCTTTGGAAGCTGGTTAATTTTCAGAGATCTGGGATGGATTTCCTGGCTTTAGAATAAAACTTAAAATATAAAGGTGAAAGCGTATTTCTTGACTGAAACACGGTTTCTAAGATCTATACAAACAGGCAAATGTGAATGTACTATCTATCACCTATCCCCCATCCCCCCTCTTACACTCACACTGTGATATAATACATGCAGTATATCAGATCAAAATGGCCCCACAAGCATGAGAAATGGGAGTGCATTGCCAGCATTGCCTTGGGCATAACCTCAAGGTTTCCCAGAACTCAATCAGCTCGATAGCACAAGCCCGGTGAGTGGCGTCGGCTTTTATCAGTGTGGACAGCACAGTTTATAATAAGTGAAATATATATATAGTCATCAGCCAGCTGCACACTGAGAGACTCTTAACGCTGGGAGAAGCCGACATATAATAATTATCATTGGACTCAGTGGTGTTATATGGACTAATATTAGACAGTGATTAATGTGTTTTTTAAAAACATGTGTTTCTGTGCTGTCTACATGCAGAAATTACGTTTATATACAACTCATACGCAACAGCAAAAACATTTTGAGGGACTCATAATGCCGAAGTAATTTCTATGTTGACGATTCATTTGTTTTCTTTCCCTAACCTAAATGCTTTTTGCATAAACCAAACCAGA
Organism: Larimichthys crocea; assembly: GCF_000972845.2. Taxonomy (NCBI): domain Eukaryota; kingdom Metazoa; phylum Chordata; class Actinopteri; family Sciaenidae; genus Larimichthys; species Larimichthys crocea. The sequence continues at coordinate 11,248,593 of NC_040011.1, read as the reverse complement.
GACCGGAGTCTTGAAGGTCGGGGACTCTGATATCACAACACCCACCGCCATCCACCTCCTTAATGCAGCTTTGTTCACTCAAAGAAATGTCACCTTGAATCTGTCTCTATCAATCAAACAGAAGATCTGTACGATTCATGCAGGCAAAGTACTCACTCTGATTGATTTTGTGACCTAACAATTATACTCACTGACCACTTGATCTGCTCTGCTATGACATCTATATATAACAAAGCTTAAAAGTTAGTGAACGGTCTAAATGATAGGTCTCATTCTAATTCGATTCTGTGGTCAAAGGTAATTCAGGAGATGGTGTGGTACTAGACTGCATACTACTAAAAGGGTTCACTTCCCAGAGATCCAAACAATGTCACCTGTGTGAAGTCAGTCAGTTGGCAGTTGGATATGCTATCCCTTGTTTTAAGATCAATCTTCGTCTTCATCGTTTGTCCAGTAGCCATTTACTCACAATGCCAAAAGAGACTGGAAGAAAACAGTGAGTTAAACAATCAGTCATTTGCATTTGGCTTTCCTAGTGGACCAATCACTGCTTTGTGCTGCAAAATGCTTCACAACTTTGGACCGCCTGTGATTTTTCTCTGGAACCTCCTCACAAACACCCAGTGCATAATACTGTAAGTGCAGGTGCCATGGGCCACACTTATAGTAAGAAGTTGGTTAAATTCCTGTGTGTCGAACTGAGACGTTTCTGTAAAAAGTCTCACCTTTCTGATGTAACTGAATGGAGTGTGCATGCACATGTGTAGCAGCACTGCTGTTGTTTATTAGTGTGTGTTTATGCTCATGAAATAGGGACTGACATAATGGAAAGGAAATTAATTGTGTGTGTGTGTGTGTGTCAGAGAAAGAGAGTGAGTCTGAGCCAGTGAGTGTATGAGATGGGAGTATCAGAGTGACAATAGCATTTGACAGTTTAGCCCCATGGTGTTTGAATATAATGGCCTCTGTGTCGCTGGCTGCTGGCTCAGTATCTCACCTTTCACTCTCATACATACCAATGGGTGGCTATTCTCATTCATGGCCTGTTCAAACTGTCTGAGTCAAGGGCAAACATGCTTATGCAGTGGAGAGAAAAAGAATTAATCTAAAAATGCAAGAAGACTCTGGTTACAGCTGAGTGCATTTAATGAGTATTTACGCCATCTAATGGAATGCAGAGCGTGAAACGAATGCAGCTTTTTGGGAAGCCTGCTAGCTCAACAGCTACCGTAAATACAGAGCTGGTTGACTGAAATGTTGGCTGTAATGATGGCAATATGAATCGTATGTCAGCGGGTTCATGCATATGATTAGCATTAAAAAAAAAAAGATGAAAGAAAGATTAAATCCAACCTGACTCACCTGTATCAAATATAAAAGAAGGGGGAGGAAGGTCATCTCTCACACAGTTGATTTTTGTCTCTTTGTGAGATTATCTCCTCTGTTTTGCTTTCCGATGGCGTTCCTCAGGGCTCAATCTTTGATCCCCTCTTGTTTTACATTCAAATACTCCCATGCAGACAGATCATTAGCAGTTTTTGCTGCATTTCTTATACCGGTTAGGGGATAAGCAGATGACACTGCACTGCACCTCTACTTTGAAGTGAATCAGTTTAACTGTTTTAGAAAAATAATACATTGACTACATATGGAATACAAATCCAACAGTTCTCTTCATGTCAATAACCAACCCTTAATGTATATTTCAGACCTTTACCTTTAGAATAATGTTTTCATGTCTTTTTCTAATCCTGGCTAGATGAGTTTGAGTCAGTGCAGATGACACAGGGAATCCAGTGTGTTCAATCAAAGCTCTTGTAAAACAGCCAGAGCTTTCACATTCTTTCACTCAACTGTGAAGAAACACGATGCTTTAAATACAAACTAAAGGTAAAGGAGGTGAAATAGAGTTCATTGTTATAAATTAAGTAAAGTTATATGTGGTACTATGTGGGCTATCTTATCCAATCCATTTGAGACAGTACTGGATACTTTCCATTGCAAAGTTTGGGAAATGACTGTGACTGTTCTCAAGTGGAAATGAACATGTGCCCTAGATCTCACCTTAGTGGTGCTCGCTTTATCGTCTGCACTAAACAGAAGCATTCAGCGATGATTTAAGCGATGAATGAGTTTTTCTTTTCGCCTCAGTTCGGAGCATGCATCAGGGAGATTTTTTTTAAAATTCACACAGCCTTATTTTGAACCCAGTGGAACATGAGTGTGGAATAACCATTTTGTAAATGCATCTTCGAGGTTTTTGAAGTGGTGCCGCTTGACAGCTGTAAGACAGCTGGCCTGACATGCAGGTATCTCTAATGGGCTTTTGAAACTTTCCCCAATGTTGGCTGCCGTGCTGTTTGTTACTTCAGCAGACCATTAAGAGAAGATTGTCTTTCTCAACTGTCTGTTTTCCTTTCTCTTAGCCAAGAAGTGGGAAACTGTGTGAAAGCTTGCTGTTCTGCTGCAGGACTGACTTCCAACTCAAAAATCACCTGGTTACGTTGTGAATTGTTTCATCTGACATTTTTAACTTTTAATACGTTTTTTTTCTGTCTCTTTTGATGGCACCTTAAAATAGAAAAATCAAGCACTTACCTATCTTCCAACGAACCAATACACTATTGCTGTGTTGTCATGTTGAAGCGAAGGCAAACACAGATATTTTTTTTATGTCAAATAAAGTTGTATTTTATTCGGAGTCTGAAGTGCTTAATTTCCCAAGCTGTCTCAGAAGCTGCACCGCACTGACGTGAATTATTCCTCTGAGGGAATGATCGTTCATCATGAGCATCTTATTCCGGCTGAGAGAAGGCTGTAATATGAAACATCTGGATATGCAAATCACTAACTACAGCTTTGACATTAAGTGAGGTAGCAGCGCGTACAAAACAAGCCATCCAGCCTCCCTGAACTGCGTTTCTCACACTTTAAACAGGCTGTTGTGCCTGTTAAATAGCATCCATAGTTCAGGGTGTGTCTGTAAGGGTGACAAAGACTCAAAATGATGTAAACACAGACATGGTTGTGTTATAGACATACACATGCTCGCATATGGTGTATATACGTATATAGGGGAACACAATACTGTGCATACAATGCTGTCTCTTCCCTTGAGCATGAGCACAGAAGACCCTGTGCTGACTTCTCTGATGTGTGGGAGACTGTATGCATGTGTAACCACAAAGGATGGGAGGCTTTGTACAGTGTAAATGAGCTCAGATAGACTCAGATATAATATCTGTCTTTCTTTTTGGATGGTAGAGTCTTGAATTGCATTTGCAGTTTTTCATAAACTGTTGAACCTCATGCCAACCCTCACCTATGGTCGTGAGCTTTGGGTAGTGACTGAAAGAACGGAGTCGCAGATACAAGTGGCCGAAATTAGCTTCCTCCAGGTGGCCAGGCTTGGCCTAATAGACAGGGTTAAGACCTCGGACATCCGGAGGGAGCTCGGAGTAGGTCCGCTGCTCCTTCCTTTGGAGGTCTTCCGGGCACGTCCAACTGGGAGGGGACCCCAGGGCAGACCCAGAACCCACTGGAGGGACTACATAGCTCATCTAGTCTGGGGATCCCCCAGGTGGAGCTGAAATTTGTTGCTGAGGAGAAGGATGTTTGGAGCACCCTGCTAAACCTGCTGCGACCACGACCTGAGCCCGGATAAGCAGAAAAGAATGGATGGACTGAGAAATGTAGAGTTGTAGAATTTGGAAACAAAACACAGTAAATATGCTGCCAACAAACTTCTTTCCTGTTTTGACATTTTCCATTTTCTGTTGTTTCTGAAATTATTTCTCGGTTGTCACCTTTACTCACCTTTTGCAGTTTGAGTAGCTTATTTCTCCTCCAGCAATACCTTTCAACCATCATTAACCATCCATTTCCTTCAGGAGACGCACTCTTTCTAGTCTTCTTCCCGTTTCCCAGGACAGTGTGTGCTTGTACAGATCAGTTTGCAACGGTTGATACAGCGTAATATAACCGAGAGCAAAAGCATGCAGGAACACAAAAAGCTGCACCGGTGAGAAGAGAAGAAAGTTTAAGGAGAGGCTTGAAGCCCTTTTTACCTTTATTAGAGGCATACATAATTAAACAGTGATAACTAAAATGAGTTGATAGTAAATACAAAAAGTAATACCACTGAACACAACAATGAAAACTGCTTAAACATATAAAACCAAATGGAGCCACCAGCTGTCTTTCAGTGAGTGTGTTAAGGTGATTTTTTTTCCCCATTTAAACACAATACACACAGACATCTACACACACACACAGATGCTTATACATATGTCTGTATGCATGCACATACGCACCCCATCGCGCCTACACACACACGCATCAGCTCATCTCTTAAATCCCGTCCTCAGTGTGTGTCCAGCTGGCCGCCCACTCGCTGTACAGCAGCAACCACCAGCTGTCAATCATCACCGGAACCCTGCAGACATTATCTCCCATCTTCTTCCAGACTTCCTGACTTTAACTGGCTGAAACAGATGATGAGCCAGAGAGGGAGAGAGAGGAAAAGAAAAAACATTATGACAGCAGCCGATGACGATGCCATCACCGCGACCTGTCAGTTTTATACTTTTGTTTAGCAGAGGGGAAGCTCGACTGAGTGGGATGTGTTCCACTGTGTCAAAGCTGCATGTCAATAAATATGTCATGCAGCTTGACGTCTGGCCACTGGGAAATGTCCAGTCAAAACAAAGACAATTAAATAAGCTGCCTCACTCAAGCTGATACTGTACACACGGCAGTGTCTAGTTTACTTGGCATCCCCATCGAGAACGATTTACTGTTTAACAGGATGCTGTTTGTTTGTTGGTTTAGGCTCGAAATCTTCTCAAAACTCGATAGCAGACAGTGTGTAATAAACCTGCTGATGCATTAGAGGATACACATATTCACCCAGACAAAAGAAGTACACACTTGTATGATGGTGTGGTATAGAAAACGACAAAGTCAGCATAGGGAGGAGTCTCATGTGCAACCACACCTTGACTTATCTGTACTTAAGTGAACTTACATACTTTACTTAGGCCATCTACATAACATAAAATATATTTTTGTTTATATATTTTGTCGGGGATGGCAGTGTCACTCATTCAGTTCACCAAAATTTAAACTTCCTTTGATTCAGAGCTCCATGAACACCTGGTAAGTGCTGAAAATGTCGGTTAGACTTTACGATGAACCAAGTTAATCTGATTGAGCCGCACTCCATTCAGAAAACAACCATCAAGTTGTTTGCTTGTCGTCTTGCAGACAGACCTGGCAGTGTACAGTATGAATTCAGACTTTCTAGAAATCTGCATCATGATGTCGATGTTTCTGCATCCTTTTGATCCATTTATTGCAATAAACTCAGAGCAACATCGTGTTACTCACACAGTAACATAAGTAAACAAATGATGAGAATGTGTTTCCTGTTTGGTGGGTACACACTGAAACAAACTGTATAGCTGAAGAACATCAGCATGTTAGTGCTGACATTGTGTCATTGACTTGCCATGCATATTTTGGCACTTTCATGCCAAAGTGCTGCCTTACAGATCTCCTAGCATGGCTATAGACTCTAGATTTGATTTATTTCATTATTGTATTTTTTTTCCCTAGCAAGAAAAGAATCCCCTACAAGAAACTCAGTGGTAAATAACTGAAATGAGGTATGGACATCTTCCATGTAGCCCTGAGGTCATGCATCTTCACCAATGTATGAAAAGCCTAAACTTTCAAGTCAATGAAACATTTTAAACGACCCCCCACAAACAGGAGTTGTGAGTTTTCCCGCAGACATCTGTGGTGTCTCCTCCACTCTTCTACGAGCCGCAATAAGAAAAGTGCATTTCATCATTTCTGAAAAACAAGCTGGAGGGAGACACCATCTTTCTCTGTTCGACTTCCTGACTCGCATTTGGCAGAGCAGCTGAGACAGAAACAATGCTGCATTCACCAGCAGCTGTCTAAATACAGAAACCCTAATAACCATGGAACACCATGAGCTGCCAATCTCAATCTGAAAAAAACAAAAACAACGACAAATAAATAAATAAATAATCGTTCCTTATCCATCATCTTCTACAGCCTTGGATGGATGTATCTTCTTCTATCTGCTGTTTCATTCCAGTAGTTTTAATTAGTTTGCAGTAAACGGTTTCTTGTTTTTTTCTTGTTTTCTCTTTCAGTTATGACATTCATAAAAATAGACAAATGATGGGTCAGTGGAGTGAATCGTAGGCACCTTGCATTCATTTTCTCTTGCTTATCTGAGGTTTGGCAGGGAGTTCCAGACACCCCTCTCCACAACAATGCTTTCTAGCTCCTCCTAAGGGATCCCGAGGGGTTCCCAGGCTAGATGGGCTATGTAGTCTCTCCAGTGGGTTCTGGATCTTCCCCAGATGCCTGAACTACCTCAGCTGGCTCCTTATAACTATGTCCAAGCTCGTAACCGTATTTTGAAGGCTAAGCCCAGCCACCCGACAGAGGACGATCAGAGGACTGTAGCTTTAAGCTGTAGGTACCTCTTTAGTATCATCTCTGGATGTGCAGGGCTCCATGGTCGAGTGAGTCCAAACGGTCGCAGTTTGTTTAAGTTTAGGCACCAAAAACTTAAAAAGAAGTTCACACAGGACCAGAATAGCTGTCTCCTGGGTAACAGTCTTGTGTTGACCCATCCGTCCACCCCAACCATCTGCATGCAGAGCTTTTTGCTTGTTATACCACGTCACCTGACTACAACTGCACATGAAAACATTAGGCCAGTATACCTATAGCATCATAGGGCCACTGACCAAGCTGCTGTATAGCAAGAGGCTGGAAAAACCTACAGATTTTAAGTTAGAGAATAAAGAGAAAATTAAATAGATCAACTATCACTGAAATGCAATAGTATGCTTACTGCCAACAAAACTGATCCAAATATGCTACAGATTGTTTTCAAGACTGTTCCCTGTCATACTTTGCATAGTCAGAGTTAATCTGCTGCAGAATGGTAAAGTGAAACAAGGACACAATTGTGAGCCTGCATTGTAATCGTTGTGTCATTGCAGTTTCAACAATGAAAGCAATACTTTCCAGGAGATTGAGGCCAAATGCAGACACAGAAAGGACGACGGGATCACACGGTGGCTGCATATAGCAACATGAATGATCTGGTAAACAAGGAGGGTGAATAGAGCTCATGAATTTATTATCTGTGCTGGCAGGTTGCTAATGGTGAGGTTAATGGCAGGCATGGGAAAACTGAATAGGAACAACTGGTGGACAGGTGAGTAATGCCTGAGTCCGTACAGGGACGGCATCGAGGGCACCTTAACATTTCAATTGCCAATAATAAATGACAGCCTTCTAACAGCTAATGAGGGTCCCAATAAACAATAAGACAACGTGGACGGATATACGCTGCAATAAAGTGGCCGCAAGGTAATTATTTTTTGCATCAGTGCTCCTCAGAGTGGATTATTATGCGTATACCATGGCTATTACCAAAGAAAAATCAAGTTTACAAAGTTTGTTTATTGTAGTTTAACTTCTGCCCCACATTCTCCAATGAGCTGGACCAGGAAAGCATTTATGGGGCATCCTAATCAGATTCCTGAACCACCTCAGCCGGCTCCTTTCGACTCGAAGGAGCAGCGGCTCTACTCCGAGCTCCGCCCTACCCTAACCCTAAGGCTGAGCCCAGACACCCAACGTAGGAAATTCATTTCCAGATCCACTGTATCTGCCGTCTCATTCTTTCAGTCACTACTCAAAGCTCATGACCATGGGTGAGGGTTGGAACGTAGATGGACCGGAAAATCGAGAACTTTGCCATCCAGCTCAGCTCCCTCTTCCCAAAGTACAGTCCGGTCTGCTACAGTGTCTGCAATACTGCCGATGCTACACCAACCCACCAGTCATCACTCCTGAACAAGACCACGAGATACTTGAACTTCTTTTTTTTTGGGCAGCAACTCGCTCCCAAACCGGAGGAAGCATTCCACCGTTTTCAGGCAGGTTCAGCTTTTTGGAGTTTTTCCTTTTCTACCACAAAGCAAACGTGCAATTCAGTCGATAAATCTCTGTCCTCTCCTGAGCTGAATCAGACAGGTTGTGTCTCGTTAGTTAATGGTGTAAACTATTACTCCTTAAATATATGATGATATATAGCACCTCTGTTCTCTTTCCTAGAAGATTAATGTTGAATTTCAGGAAATCTCTCATCACTTTTCTGACTTTTCTGATTATGATTATTACCACTGGCAGAAACAGGAAAAATGATGGTTAAACTGCTGACCCTATATATTTTAACTCCACTATTACATAATGGCATGAGCATTCAATTTGTCAGCCAAACAGAAACAAGTAGTTTTAGTGGCCATTGTATAATAACGCATAATGTTTCATTGCCTGAACCTCATAACTTCTAAATATCCCAGCCGCAGACCTCTAACCTGCACACCAACTTTAGAGTGTAAAATAAAAAAATAGCCACATTAACACACTTAAACAGTTTGAAATGTAAGTTGCTAACTCATAGTAGCTGGCATACACAAACACACACACACACACACACACACACACACTCGGGGTTGCAGGGTAGGCTGAACTGTACTTGAGCTGCCCTCCACTTTATTCTGCAGCTCAAACATTTAAACAGCAGCTCGGCCAAACGCTTTTCATTTCACAGGTCATTTCAGTCGAGTGCATAAACCAATCAGATCCTTTCTAAAATATTGCCCTTGCAAATAACCACACTATGAGGCTGGGGGACAGCAGTAGAGGTGCTGCAGCTGCACCACAAATCTTCTAACAGCCAACAGCAGGAGCCATCGTGGAGATCCAGAGAAGACTGCACACAAAACCGTTTAGATATGTACGGAGAAAATACACGAATATACCAGTCTGTGTATTTCCAAAGAGCATCTGCATGCCCGAAGAGAAAGAAAGAATGGAAGAGAAGAACAATGAAAATCAATTCAAGCTGCAGGCAATCACCAGTTAGAAAAGAGAGAGATGAGACTGAAACAGAAAAAAAAGAGAGAGTCCTCTCAACAAAAAGGTATGGGCAGAAAGAAAAGACAAAAAACAGTCGGAGTTGAAAGCAATCGGTGAAAGCTGTCGGAGAAAAGAATGTGTCTGCAGAAAGAATGAATGAAGAGAGAAAACACAGCAGTACAAGTTAAAGCCGGTATGCAGGTGTGATAGAGAGACAGCAAAGACCGAACATCAGGAAGACGGCAGTCAGGCGATCCTCGCAGCGAGGCACAATACGCTGAAAAACACGTGAAATCTGGTAATAAATACAGATTATATGACAGTAACATGACAGTGTTATTGTCACAGTGTTGGTGACGCTTAAACGTGAAATGACACGAGGTTCGGTCCCCATGTCCAAATGTCCAACAGCAGAAATAAACATGTTTACAGCCTGGTACAAAAAACAGTTTTGGTCTCTGTAGCTAATTTCCCCGTTCATGACAACTGTACTGAGGGTGAATTTATATACAACTCACCTGTTCACATTATATTAAGGCTTAAAGTTATGCAGGATTAAGAGCGTGGACGCTTTGATTGACAGCTGGGTGTGGTTACAGGTGTCTTATTTTAGCACCCTGGCTTCATTAAAGCCGTTCATTCATTCGTATTTAGAGGCAGGACTACCGACATCTCAGAAAATCGATCAGTGCAGCTTTAACGTTGCAAGAGGAGGCATTAAAAAAAATCAGCTACATGTATCTAGATGCAGATTAAACATTTTCTATTATTGTTATTATTAAAATAGCTCATTTAGCAGATTGTCAGAGCTTAGCAGAAAAATGTGCAATCTGAGCACGTTCTAGTTTTCTGCTGCCGTGTTTCAATGTCAAACTGTTCCTGTTTGTATTCGTGTTTCACTTTTCTTTTTTTTGTCTTTCTGCTTGTGAGACTCATTTCTTCTCCTCTCCGTGTAAACATCACCTCATTTGCCTTTAAGACACGATGCTAATTCCAAAGAAAGATGAGAAACAACAAAGAAATGGAGACCCTGACGGCGGCTGGCAAACATCAGAATACAAAATATGTGTGTGTGTGTGTGTGTGTGTGTGTGTGTGTGTGTGTGTGAGGAACACAGTGTCAGTGGTCGTGGAGGTGACTCTACTGTCAACTTCAATTACAGCGCAGAGCCGAGCTGTTAGCTGGACTCGTATGCTGCACTGACTGAACCATTACAACCACCATTAATCACAGCCTCACGTCCACTTACATCACCGGACAGCTGCAGAGGAAGAGCTGCACGCAGACTTTCAAAGTAAGAGCGTGGCTTTGCCTTTGAGAGGTGAGCAGAATTTTATCGATGCAGCCCAGCTCACTTAAAGGTCCAGAGTGAATATTCATCAGTATGTTTTCATGAAACAAGAATCTTTGTGTTTCCGTCCGCCTTGTTTCTACAAACAGACTCTAGATAGGACCTTTTCTGTTTTTTCCTACATGCTTGGAATGGCAGGTTGAGGTCATTGGTATTCAGTTGGTTGCAATCTGCAGCTTCACCTCTAGATGCCACTAAATGTTACACACTTTAAGGAAACCGCAGCAACATAAAACCAGATGTTTTTGGTAAAATAAAGTTAAGATCTGATTAATAACACAACAAAAAGGCAGACGACAAGGAGGAAGGGGCTCGTGGATGCTGCTCAAATGAAATAAATATATATAACCAAATGAGTAGTACTAAAAACAGGAAAACATCTAAACCGAGTCATTCTAGACAAAGGAACTATCAGTAGTTTTAAGTACACCTGGCCCAGTCCCCTCTTAGTTAACGAGGACCTCATTTAATGAGTTAACCCAGAGATTAGCAATCACAGAGAGGCATGCTGGCAAGCCGCCATCACTGTCAGGCTGGCCAAACTTAGTTTCCCAAATGTCATCCTGTGGACTGGAGAGCCGGACCGGGTACGACTCCAATCACGATCCCTCAGCTCGCTGTGAGTCTCCACACACACAGCACTGCAAGAAGAGTCACACATACGACCACACACACTTGTGAACATGAGTGTTAATGGTTGTTAGTCTCCATGTGTCAGCCCTGTGATGAACTGGTCACCTGCCCAGTCTGGAGCCCGTCTGTCTGTCAGCTGGGACCGGCTGCAGCTGCAGCTCCTGCGAAGGATAAGCAGTTATAAATAATGGATGGAAGTTAAAATCAATAAGAAATACCCATAAAGCAAATATGCAGAAGAAAATAAGGCTTTAAAAATTCAAAGCATGAGCAGCCTGTAGTTAGTTGGACCGTGGTACATCAGAAATTCATCTGCATTTTCTTCAATTTTCTTTCTTCACTGTCTGCTAGTTTTTTTTTAAAATCTGAGCTTTGGTCGTCATGAGAACATCTTTGTTCTGTTTTTGACTATAAACTGTGTTTTCTTTAAGTTTTTGTTGGATGGAAAAAACTATTTCCTCAATTAACAAATCCAAAAAAAATCCATAAAAAGAGACATATCACATTTTCTTTGACTTCTAGCTTCCTTCTTGTTCTTCATGAGAAAAAAACTACATTGATTTAAAGATTTGAGGCATTTTGGGGTTTTTTTGACTGTGAAACTTTAATTACTAGATACTTTAATTAACATTTAATTAAAGTAAAGAACTGCTGCTGTTTACATTAACCTTAAATCCTGAATCGTTTCATGACTATGAGCTAAAATGTGTAAAACAAGAAATACCAGGCTGTAAACATGTTTATTTCTGCTGTGAAGTTGGACATTTGGACATGGGGACTTTTGGAGACTGACTCACTTCTGGAGCCAGCCTCAAGTGGACGTTAGAGGAACTGCAGTTCTTGTTTTTCTTCTGCATTAGCTTCACTTCATTTCCATGGAGGCTGCCGCTTGCTTCGCCCTCGTTTATCGTGTTAGCACGTGATCATTTGGTAACACAAAGTACTTCTGGATTTGGTCATACACCAAAATGTCAAATTTCACCTTAACAAGCCGAACAAAGGGAACACACATACAACCTGTTTATACTCTGCAGGGGGGGAGAAAGCGATTAGGCTTATGGGAAATGCAGTCTTAATTTAGAGAACCACTAAGCAGTAACAGTGCCACTCGTGTGACTAGAGACTTACTAATGATCCCCACCGCGGTGTCTTTGGTCACAGTTATTAAACTAAGGTGGCACTATTAAAACAACAATTTATCTCAGATTAAAGATGCTTCGCTGAGCACTGAGCAGAGAAATTCCCAGTTTAGAGAGATTCAAGCCGCCCGGGCTCCCTGCTCGGAAACACAAACATGTGTGTCGGGGACAGATAAGAGGGTTATAGTTCTTATTTGCTCTGAGACGAGGACAGTTTCTTCTGGATGAACGCTTCTGTCAACACAGTCACACCTTGCTCACCCGGGGGTCGTATTAGCTACCTGCGTCGTGCGCTTAAAACAGGTATATGTGTGTAACCAGGAGGAGGCCTACCTGGCAGATAAAGCTTTACTTTACACCTCTTTCCACCTGCAGCAGCGATCAGACCCATGTGGGAAGCTGTGCTCCTAAATAAATCTGTTTGAAGGAGGAGAAGAGTCCGATACGAGTTTGTAATTCTCAGGGCAGCAGTGATGTTCTGCTCTCAGGACCGTTTGGATCCGGCAACAGTGGATCCTTTCTGCTGGAAGCAAAGGGGAGAGTGTAGAGAGAAGCACCCAGAGGACGAAATGCTGGAAGAGAAAGGTCCAGTTTGTCAGATTTAGGCGGCGTTGCTCGCGGAATATATAAATAAATCTGTTTTTATTAGTGTATAATCACCTGAAAACAATAACTGTGATGTTTTATCTACATAGCTTTTTATTTCTGTCCACCATATGAAACCACTATCTTTCTACAGTGGTCTCGATTCGGCCTTTAGCCTTCCTACAGTAAGTCTGTCTGTGCATTCATGTTGAGGATCATCATGACTGCACAGACTGTAGATAGAGATTAAGATTTAGTTGAACTAACCCGTCTTTTTTCTTCTGTTCATAAATAAATCCAACACGGAGCCAGGCTTCACTTCCAGCACATACAGGCTCATCAGGAGCTCCCCTCTCCCCTCAAACCTTCTCTCGGGCTGACAGGTTTTACTCGGTCTTGTCCACAGGTTCAATCTCACCTGCTCTCCTTCCTGTTTCGCGGCATCCTGAGACCAGTTTAACACATCAACTCGTTGCTGAGCCTTCAAACCGTGTTGACATCCAGGGCAGAAAACTTTTTTTCTTCTTTGTCCATCACCTATAGACTGATGATCTGAGCTTACTTCACTGAAACTGAATGTCAGCAAATCCCTTAAAAATCCACAATTTAGTGAGTTACTCAACATTTTCTGATCGTCATTCAGTTTCATAATGACTTGGGTCTTTTCATGAGATTTAATTGACAAAAAGAAAAATATAAAAACTTCTCAACCCTCCGTCTGTGTGCTCAGTATGCTTAAAGTCAAAGTTTTGTCTAAACGTGGTTAAATAAACAGCTTCTGAATGGGAGAGCTCTGCAAGCTGACACATTTGTTGCATAATGTTACATTCTACTTCCTGTCAGTCACAGTTTTTTTCTTGTGACAGAAGGAGAAAGAAACATTTTGGAGGCTTTGCATGCGACAGACTGCGATTATAAATAAATATAAGACCTCCTTCTTTGGTGCAGCCTGACACACATTAAAAATAAAGGTCTCACCTGCTGCTGTCCTTTTTTTGAAAAATGTCAAAGTCTTGACAAAAGTCCAGCATCAGTGTGAGTATCATCTGTGTAACAAGCGTCAAAAATCCTGTCTGAACTTTTATTGTCAGGTCGTCATCATCAGCTCGGATGAATTCCTGCGGTTCAGCCGGTGATAGACGGAGACGTTCCTGTTCACTGACGAGGACCTTCAGTTTAATGACCTCGGCATGTCAGCCTCTAACAGACAGATCAGAGCCGGCCTGTGTGTCCAACTTCAGCCTTCTGCACATATTAGATGTGCATTTGCAGAGAACTGACATTTTACATTTGCAAACAGTTTCAAATCCAACGAGGAGACGAGACGTTCACTGAAAACACACACTGCTTTCTTCACACTGTACTTCATTGCTTCAAATTCCACTCTCCTCACCTCCTCCTCTGTCTCGCCTGCAGCTCTTCAGGAGTTTTTGATGTGTTTGTTCTCTAGATTTCAGTCGCCGCACGTTTCATACATCAATAACCTTAATTTTATTTTTCCTCTCGGCTACGATGTTTGCTTTTGTTTGCGGCGCATGCCTTGAATATATAACTTATATATTCTCGTAGTTTCAGGCCGGCAGCACACGGATCTCCCACTGAGTCCATTATTTCTGTTTCTATTTGATCATGTGGTTCAGAGAAAGTACAGCAGCTGAGACGTGCTGAATCCGTCCAGCAGTCTGTGCAGTTTGTCTAAATCCTTTATTCTCTAATATACGATAGGTTGCATATAAATCGTGAGCACTGTTCAGATTTAAGGTCCAGGGTGTCAGATGTATGGGATTTGCTGAATACAGCAAATTAAATATAATATGCACGACTGTGTTTTCATTTGTGTATTATCACCTGAATATAAAAACTGTGTTTTTGTTACCTATAGAATGATTGTCACCATGTTTCGTGTTTTGAAGCCACCGTAGTTTTTCCCAGGAGATGGTGAAACAAAATAAATTCCACACACTGGACTCTTTAAATGGGGAAATTACTGTTTATGTTGGATCTTAAAGGGTGAGTTCACCCAAATCGCCCAAAAACAAACCAAAACATCAAATTAAGTTTTTTATTAATTTATTTTAACGTTGCTCCTGATGCAACAATACAATGGAGGTGAATGAAACTTGCTCACAAAGAATTTCTCATGATCGTCTCAGCATTTTCACGAGACATCTCTCTGCTGCCATTTATCAAACCTTCCACTAATGTTTGGCAAGCGTATTTGTTAATTACACAGTGACACTTCCACACACGCTGTATCCGTTCATGACACATGGGAGTTATCGTAATTATCAGTTTCTGACTGCGTGCACGTCCAAGTCATAATCATGATTGGGAAACTCATTCCTGACACCTCCAATATATCTGACTGCTCCTCGACACAGCAAAAACAAAGAAGGATGTCCTCTCAAATCAGTAACACGAAGTCATGGATCAAAAATCCAAGGTTATCCGGACAAAACAGAAAACCTGCTGCAACATTCACAAACAGCAGTTGTAGAAGTAACTATACTTTGATTATTAATGTTCCATGTCAACTAACAATTGTGCATTCACACTTTCTACTTTACTTATTTTGCTGTATTTGCAATATATTGCTCATTGTAAAGAAGAGTATTGTGAAAGCGACACGCTCGTATCAGCTGTTTTTCTCTTGGTTTTTCAGGGGTAAGAAAAGACAGAAAGTCAGACACAAAGAAAATAAGAGAGTCAGAAACTAACACAGACAGTCAGTAGACCTTAGTTTTTGTCAGAGGGAGCCTCAGGCCGAGTTGATGAGGCCAGCTTCATGTGGTGTGAGGTTTTGGTCCTGATGGGCCGCTGCTTCCTGCTGGAGGGTAGTGTCTCGAAAGATTTGTGTCCAGGGTGAGAGGGGTCAGCCACCATTTTACCTGCATGCCTCAGGGTTCTGGAGGAGTTCAGGTCCTGAAGAGGTGGAAGATCGCGGCCAATCACCTCAGCACCGCAGTCTGCACTTGTCCTTGGTGGTGGCAGGCAGCAGCGTACCAGATGGTGATGGAGGCCATTGCACCATCTCATCTGATGCTGATGTCCGGGTATGTGATGGTGCCCAGGAAACGGAAAGACTCGGCAGGCAAGGCTGAGGTCTTCCTGAAGAGTGTTGTACCGAGTTCACCAGACGGTCAATGAACAAGAAATGAAAACTTATTTCATGTTGTCACGACTGTATAAACCAGTAAATCTCAATCTGCAAACTAACTTGTATGTACTATTCTTCAGATATCTAAAAGTAGAATTCAGAGTTCTGGTGCAAAAAAAAAACAAAACTAATCTCCAGGGAAAAGAAAATGAAGTTGTGGTCTGTGTATTTCTTGGTTGTTCTGCAGCCTTGTGTGTTTCCGGCAGGCGAAGACGTCGTGTTGGGTCTACACACCGTCTGAGTCACCCTGACTCACATTGAGGCGCTGCAGCTGAAAGCAACGTTTTCCCCCCGAGGGAGTGCCGGGCTTGTCAAACTCGCTGCTTCTTGTGTCAAAAAAACCCCAGACACTTCTCATCCTCTAAAGCGCACTTTCTTGTACTTCCCCGGCACTCGGAAATCAATCGCAGATGTTTCTCACGGCACACCAATCAAGCAACAAAATCGTTTCTACCCGGGCTGTGGTTTGTTTTTGTCTTTTTTCCTCTTCAGACAGATTTCCAATGCAAATCTCAGTCAGCTGTCATGTTCGGGAAGATGTTGTTTTTTTAGTTTCTACACACAAGTGAAACTTTGGAGTCTTGTGGTGTTTGCTCTTTCACACAGGCTGGCTTACAGCTACTGAGGTGGGAAACACTGCGATCACGGTTTAACACCGGTTTGACAGGAGCTGCCACCTTTTAAGGTGAAAATACACCTCAGAGTTACAAAGAACAGCTCAGAAGGCAGAACAAAAAAAGATGGAGGGTCAACACAACCCTAACCTTCACATTCATCAGCCTGTTTAATTATATGAACTAATTACTTTCCATTAGTCTGGGAGCACACCTCTAATCATACCTTGCCTACCCTTCTGGCCCCTGTTTGCCTTGATTTTCCCGACCCATCCTCTCTGCCCTTCCCTTCATCCACTCACTTCCCCACCCACATACCTCGAGCCTCTTCCCTCCTTCATCAGGTGTATTCCTCTCTCTAGGTATCTTCTGGGGCCTGTGAGCAGCATCTACATCCATTCACCTGTCATTAATACAAATGAACAAATATTGTTGTGACGGGCCTTGCCAGTGAAATTATGACCATGACTTGGTGTAGCGGCCGTTTACCAAAGGCCCAAGTGCCTTGGCCACCTAGTCAACTGGGGAACTTGTCTTAATTTTGACGCGTCCATAAACAAGCCCAATTCTCTTGCGAAAACCCACTGAAATCACGAAGAGAGATGATGAACTTGAACTGCGATTTATTTGAACATTAACAACGTAAAAAATTACAAAAATCCACAAGTCTGACGGAGTCTGACGGACTCTGACGGTCAAAAACTTATTTCGACCCACACCCCAGTAGACTTTTTAAGACCATCCGAATACCACCAAAAAAAAAAACCCATGTATTATTTAGCGCACATGCGCACTGACTATTGCATGATGGCATTAACTAAATAAAACTACCGTACTTCAGCGGCTCTTACACTTGGATTGAGAAGGCTGCTTTATGGTCTTTTTCCTCCAAAGACGATGATGACAACAGCAGCACAGTGTCCTCTTTGGAGAACAGGGCTGTTTAAAGGTGAGGTGCCCTCAAGCAAATCCGGGGCTTCTCCTCGGTTGGTGAACCCTGACCTTTGACCTCTGACAGGTAGAGTCACACCTCTGTGATACCTTTCCTGTAAAGACATGAGTCTGCGATCGCTCTCAGGTTCAGTTCAGCTCCGAAATATTTAAATGAAAGCGACCTGCATGTACCCGCTCCCCAGATCACACAATGATTGACTGTGTGCGGCTGTGGAACAATGCCTCCCCTTCAGATTAATCATCAAAAAACATGAATGGTGTGGGGGAACAGGCCCACACGCTTTATTCAAATTCATCAAACTCTAATTACCAAATTCCATGTAAAAATTAATCAAAATATAATTAAAACATTAATCTTGAGAGGTTTTTCCTGCTTGCACCAGTGACACAGCACCATCTATGGACCGAGGCGATTACTCACTCTGAATAATCTGGAACTGTGTGCTACTAAAAAAACTTTTTTCAGTTTGAGCTCTTAAAATCATCAAATTTACTTTATAGATATTGATTGTGTGCTCAGTTTAAACTTTAACTGCTTCTCAGAATCATGTATTTGGGTCGTTTTGTTATGTGCTTTTATATTCACAGACACATGAACCTTCATCCAGACTGAAAATTAACAACACAAACAGCCAGTGGTGGAGGAAGTATTCAGATCATTTACTGAAGTAAAAGTACTAACACTAAAACTACAGTTCCTCAAATGTGTTTCCTTTGTGCGGCTTGCTCAGCGGATCTTATTGTGATTTTCCCGACATTTTGGTGTATGGCTAATTCCCAAAGTACTTTGTGTTTGGTGCTAACAAGACGAACAAGGGTGAAGCAAGCGGCAACCTGCGTGGATATGAAATAAAGCCTATGCAAAAGGGCCAAAAACTGCAGTTCCTCTAACGTCCACTTGAAGAAATAAACATGTTTACAGCCTGGTACAAAAAACTGTTTTGGTCTCTGTAGCTAATTTCCCTGTTCACATTATATTAAGGCTTAAAGTTATGCAGGATTAAGAGCGTGGACGCTTTGATTGACAGGTGGGTGTGGTTACAGGTGGCTTGTTTGAGCAACCAGGCTTCATTCAGCTCCACCTCTATAACCATTTTTAGATTAGTCGGGAGGCGGCGGAGGCAGGACCGCCCAGACGGAGACGACCAGAGCGACCACACGGAGCTTCACAACGGCACTTTGTCACGACTGCATCCATGTTTTCTACAGTCTGTGGTGATCCATCTGTCTGTTCTTCTTCTTCACTGTCAGTCACCTTCAGTTCAAACTCAACTTTATTTGTCACTTTAACCACGAGAAAGCAGCTCAGTGAAATAAACAGGGTGAATGCAGGGAGTTCATTTAGAGCACATGTTCAATGAAAACATGAAGACTTGCAGTCTGTGTAATAAATCCTCTTTATTGACTGAGACACAAACTAAATGTTGTTTCTTCATTGAATCTCACATATGTACAAGAAAAGAATGAATCATCTCCTTATTGATTCTGATCATACAAACTAAAGTCATCATGAGCAGTGATAGCCTCCATGGCTAAACAGACACAGGAAGGAGCGCCACCTAAAGAAACTCAAACATTTACACAACCACCAATGAGAAGAGGGCAAAGTACCGCCCACAGTGTTTGATTGACAGGTGAAGAAATGCCACAACAATCAGCTGTCAGCAACAATGATGGAAACAAAACAAGCTGAAGACATGAAACACAGAATTTAACCCTTCAATGACTTCTGTCTATTTGACTTCACACAACTCAGCAGAGGATCCAGAATAAACATAAAGTCCAGCATAGAGAGGCTGAGTGAACGTGGTCTGGACTCTGTGGAGGAGAGTCATGGTTTCAGAGACGCTGTAGAAGGACAGAATACCTGCACTGTGATCCAGGTACACTCCAACTCTGGAGGACCGAGGACCTGAGACGGGAGTTTGGACTTTGTTGTAATAAAAGTTATAACTGTTTGTGTAACAATTTAACCTCCAAGATTTGTCATTGTGTCCAAATAAACATTCATATGATCTCCCTGCTCTGCTGATATTCTTGTATGTGACTGCTACATCAACTCCTCCTCTCCTCTCCACCTCCCAGTAACAACGTCCAGTCAGTCTCTCTCTACTCAGGACCTGATAATAATCAGTGAATCTGTCTGGGTGACTAGAATAAGACTGAGTTTTTTCCATTCCTGTCACTTTTCTGTTCCCCTCAGATAATAACAGCCATGTGTTTGCTGTGTTTGGATCCAGTGTGAGTTCACGTGAATATTTTAAGAACTCAGCTCTGGTCTTGGGCTCTGGTTCTGGTCCTGACAGTGAAACATGGACTTCAGTGTCTGTCAGTGAGATGTTTGTCCGTTGGTCCCTCAGAACGTCCTGTAGTTTATCTCTGAGCTCTGACACAGCAGCTGTCACATCCTCAAAGTCCCTCAGAGGACGGATATTGATGCTGGATGAGTCTGTAGATTGGCTGAGTCGTGACAGTGAGGGGTAGTTGTGTAGAAACTGGTTGTGGTCCTCTGTGTGTGAGAGCTTCTTCAGATCAGCGTCTTTCCTCTTCAGCTCAGTGATCTCCTGCTCCAGCTTCTCCTGAAGATCTTTGACTCGACTCACTTCAGTTTCCTGCTGGGATCTGACCTGCTGCTTCACATCAGACCTTCTTTTCTCCATGAGACGGATCAGCTCAGTGAAGATCTTCTCACTGTCCTCCACTGCTTTATCAGCAGAGCCATTGATAGCCTCCACCTCCTGTTGGAGCTCCTTCACATCTTTCTCTCTGTCCTGGATTCTCTGCTGGATGTTTAGTCGACTCACCTCGAGCTCTCTCTGCCTCTCAGTCCTTTCTGCTGCAGCTGAGACTGTGTCGTGGCCTTTATGTTCATCCACAGAGCAGAGATAACAGATACACTGCTGATCAGTACGGCAGAACATCTTCATCACCTCATCATGACGAGAGCAGATGTTCTCCTGGAGCTTCTTGGAGGGCTCCACCAGCTTGTGTTTCTTTAATGGAGCTACATCATGATGAGGCTGGAGGTGTTTCTCACAGTAAGAGGCCAGACAGACCAGACAGGACTTCAGAGCTTTCAGTTTTCTCCCAGTGCAGACATCACAGGCCACATCTTCAGGTCCAGCATAGCAGTGATCAGCAGGAGCAGCTTGGAGTCCAGTCTTCTTCAGTTCCTCCACTAAAGCTGCTAACATGGTGTTTTTCTTCAGGACAGGCCTCGGTGTGAAGGTCTGCCTACACTGAGGGCAGCTGTGGATTCTCTTCTCATCCTCTCCATCCCAGAAGTTTTGAATACAGTTCATGCAGTAGCTGTGTCCACAGGGAATAGTCACCGGATCCTTCAGTAGATCCAGACAGATCGGACAAGAGAAGGTTTCCCGGTCCAGTTTATTTCCTTGCTGCGCCATTTCTCCTCTCCGCGTCGACGACTGTCTGAGTTTGACTTCCTCAGAAATGAAACTAGTTTGAGCTCTGATCTCAACAACATGCGGCCTGTCAGCTGACACGTCAGCACATGTTGGTTCCACCCATCTTCAAACTGTAGATCTGAGGGGGAGGGAACAAGGAAACATGAGCAGAGAGGAGCTGGCTGTGTTTGAGAGCAGGAAGAAGAGGGAGGGCTTATCAAGAGCTGAGTCATTCCAGGAAGAGGAGCTTGTAAATGATCTGTAGAGTTCATACACTTTGATCGCTGTGAAGAAAATAGTTCATGTTAAAGTTTCACCTGGAAATGAGTCCAAAAGAAACCAGAAGACTTTTCTAAAACACGGCTGATCTGAAGGTGAAATAAAGGTAAATCCTCCAGTCAGTGACAATCATCAGCCCAACAACCACTAATAAAGGCAATCATTTCATCTTCTTCATCTTCAGTGATGAAATCCTCGACTGTCTGTAAAAGGTGAGCTGTCAGAGACGAGGACTACAAACACAGGAGCATCACCAGCTGCCATTTGGTCACCTTTGTTCTTTTCTTTGTGCTGTTGGTTGCATTGGAGCTCATTTTGTACAGGACTGTAACTAATATGGATTATGAATTCATCTCTTCTCTCTTAGCTGCTCTTGTTAATAAACAAATGGCAAGCAAATAAGCAGCAAACACACACAAACATCTCTAAGTAACTGCACTTCTTCTCAGCTGACTTGCCTCATATGTATATTTTCAATATGAGCTGGATTAGCAGAGCCTCGGTGATGTGTTTCCATCTGCAGCGGGGAGCTCGGTTCGTGCAGGGAAAGTCACGGCCGCTTTGATCATCTCCATGCACATGTATCCTAATCCATCCCTCAAGTTCATCCATGTAATCCTCAGAGAGGAATGCAGAAAGGAGTTTGCGTCATACTCCCAGCAGGTGGATATCTTTATCCTCATAACGTCTCACCGGTTACCAGCCGTGCCAAACGGGATGTTACACGGGGTGGAAAGAGGTTCTTCACCTGAGAGGGGGTTCAACGCCGGACGGTCCTGACACTGTTGCAGGCAGGTGAGATGGTCGGTGTAATCTGTGGTGTTGAAATAGGTGGAAAACTGGTCTTAAGATGTACCAAGAGCTCCTGTTCATGAAGCTTCACATTTCTTTAATGTTTAGAAACTTAAGACAGCTCTTACCATCGCTGCCATGTGAATCTTGATCAGCAACCTTCTGTTGCATATTTACATTGTACGCAATCTTGGACTGGTTTTCAACTACAGCTAAGTTAGTCAGATGCTAAGTGCAAGGACAACAGAGACTTTTTGTTTCAAAACTCAAAATACCAATAATATTAGTCCCGTGTGAATCAGGGTCACTGGATTTGAGGTAATTTTATGCAAAAAAATAAAGCATTACGCCGACGACATTCAGTTTTCTATGAACATTAAGAAGTAATATAAATTGCAAAAATACTGATACTGAACGTGTCAGTAAAATATTTGTTTTTTTCTGCCAAGAAAGAGAAACTAATACACTATGGGATTATCTGATTTTTGGGATTGGATTTGTAATCGTGGTTCACCCCTCACAGCAGTTGAACTGAGTAAAATAAAGATTTTGGTAACTGCGCCGCATGAAATACTGATAGTACTAAATCACATGAGGTCCCTTGGTAATACTACTCCTGTGTGAAAAGGGCTTTAATTTCCTAAAAGCTGCAGAGAGCTTTATTTTTAGAATTAAATGGAGTGACCAATCAAAAGAATCAGAAGAAGAAAGATTTCCAGAAACATTTCCCATGTGTGTCAGTAAATATTGTGCCAAAAACCCCAAATCTATCCTGAGTTTACCACCAGGCCTCCACAGCATCTGCAATTGACTTAAATTGAATCAAGCTGATGTGATGTGTTGTTCAAACTTCTCCAGGCTGACAATGCACGCCTCTTCGATGATAAATAGAGCTGCTGAAAACATCTAATTTGTGAGGCTGCTGGCTCTCCAATTGAAAAGCAATCAATACGCCCATTAGCTCCACTGCCATTAGTTTCCAAACATGTGAGCACTTTCCAAACGCCCTCAGAGCACAAAGTCATTCGGGCAAATATTTGTAGACAACCATCTTCTTCCACACACCAGAATCCGGCTGCAGGCTCCGAGGAAAAGCAGGAAGACTTATCAACCTCCACGGTGTGTGGGGATTTCTTTCTGTCTTTAATGTTGTGAAGCTCGTACTAATCAGAAAATGTTGTTTCCTTCAGTTCCTGGATACATGATTGCACGAAATATTATGACAAATTAACGTCACCAAATCCTTTTATGTTGAGCTTAGCATAAAGACTCGGCGTCTGTCTTTCAGCCTTTTATTTCACCAAGCTCTCACCAACCATTAAAAAGTCAGTCCCACATTTACTCTTGTCCGGCGGCTTCTTGCTCGGCTATTCTCTGATTTTCTCTTCCTCCGTCAGCGTCCTCTTCGCTGTCTTCTCCTCTGCCATTATGTCCATAGAGGCTGCTGAGCCTGGTTCAATTGCCCGCTTGCCCAGCTCCGGTTCTGGTACGACACCGGCTCTGGTCACTAACTAACACTAACACTCCCCCCTGTGCTCTGAGCTCACAAACTGAGCTAGAATGAGCTAACAGCAGCTACAGTTTGCATCAGTCTACTTTAATGTCTCTGTAAATCACAGAGACTTGATGTGCTGCATTCACCAGATTACACGTCAATGTAGCTTCAAAATGATTTATAACGTTATTTCATGGTGGAAAAGTTATGTAACGTTGCTTCAGGGGGGAAATGATCCATCTGAACTGTGTCCGTACAGGAATCCTTTTTATTCAGAGTTGCTTTTTTAACATGATGAAAATTTAAAACAGAATCTAACATGCAATTTGTAAAATATACCTCATGAAAAATGCAAGAGCTATAATTACTTTGTAATGGTGTAATAACAGAGTTAATGCCGTCCTTCATGGCTTTAATGCGGTGTGTTACTGTGCAGAAAAGCTCCTATAGCAACAAGAGTCCAGTCCTCCTTCTTCCCGCTGCGTTGCTGAGAAATGGGAGTTCGGTTCTAAACCACAGAGGGACTCTCTCCCCGTCATTTGTGTCCCAATCATTAGAAACGGATTATTAATCCTGTCATTCAGGTCTGTCCGGGAATCCCTCTGATCTAATTAATGTCAGTGTTTGTATATTTAAGGAACGCAGTCGGTGCACAACTTGATAAACCTGCTCCTACGCCAGCGTCCTAATGGAGTGATTCACTCCAGCCCTGTCTCATTACTGTGGAGGGTAAACAGCTAAATAGCTCCACATCACTCCCTCCTCCACCTCCTCCACCTCCTCCTCGCTGTCCTCTTCCTCCTCTTGCTTTTGCTCACTCATGCTGTTTCACTTCCAGAACTTGATTTCTATATTATAGTTTTGTTTTTACGAGAGTATTGTCCTCGCGCCCTCCGTAGAACTGATGTCCTGGGACTTTTTTTTACGAGTACATTCCCAGTTTTATATGTGTTGCAGTTTTTTGGGGGTTTTTTTTCCCTCCCCCTCTAGATTAGGCCAAGTGATCTCATTGGTCTCCCTGGAAACGTGCCCCTCCTACATGCGTGATGCTGTATAAGGTGACATAGCAACAGCTGCTGGATGCTGCTCATCAATCATACGTGGCTGCTGATGTTTATTCTCCCTGTTTTCAGCTACGTGTCCAAAATGCCAAAACGCAGGACGTGGCCGTCTGTAGCTCGTTGCCGGAACACAAAGTGTGTTGAGGATGACAATAAATCTGGGATGGAAACGAGATGGCGCTGCCCGAGGACAGGCGCGAACGTTGACGGAGAATCTGTTTCACTGATGGTGTTGTTAATGACCGCGGTCATTACGGGATGCTCGGCTCATCTCCAAGCGGATGTGTTCTGAAAATATGAATATGTATGACGGGGCTGGTTTGGAAAGCTCCAGAATAAACTCACCCCGAGGCTTCATCCTGTCGCCCCAAAGCGTCATCTGAATCACATCTCCTCTGTGGTCGGGATTCGCTCCTGATCCTCCATCATAAACTGAAAAATCATATCTTCATGAAATACTTCACCTCCCTTTTCTCTCATATCTCCTTCCGACTTTAATAAGCTCTTGTCTTGAAGAAAAATCCTCCTTCTTTTCCTTCTTGGATCGTATTTCCTTTTCTCCCTCTTTCGATATGACACAGTCATTCTTTTTGTCGTAGAAATAACTTTCAGCCTCTGAAGACTGACTAACCACGAAATCTGACCAAAACAATGAACAATACACACTTTCTTCACTGATGTGATAATTACTATTCTTGCATAAATTGAAGATAATGCAGATAATTTGGTTCTACTGTAGAAGAAGGAGGAGGAGGAGAGGTAAAATAAAATAAGTAAAATACAACAACAGCTACGGTACCCATGCTCCATGCTCCATAATGTGGTACGAATTGGCCTTGAATCAGCCATCCTTGGATTCCAATCCTTGGATTCCCAATCCAAGGATGTTGTTACATGGCTGCGCACATGCGGAGAGATCTATGATCTATAACTCCACATCTATGAGCCCTTTGTGTGTAGGAGCTGTATTTCCAGGCTATACTGTATATCCATAACACAATATGTCTTTAATAGAGTTTGTATTACTGATAGTATTACGTCATTCAGTTTTTCAATGTTCATTTGTATTAAATATATTTTAACGTTTCTATCCGTTCCAGGCTATAGCGAGATTTTTGTAACCACCCAGTTTTGTCCTCCTTCAAGGGGGACTCAATTGATTTTACACATCGCAGTCTGGTTACAGACTGGCGAGCACTTCTTCTTCTGTGTGTGAAAGTAGTATAATACTTTATAAGTCTCTCCGCAGAGAGCTCGTGATGTCATTTGAGTCAGCGTCAGTCGGGGCCCAGAAGATCTCTGCTGCTGCCTTGAGGCTCCAGGCTACGTTAGCTGCTACAGTACGAGCACAACCCACCTGAACATCCGACTGAACTGTCAGTGGTCGAATTGCATTGTGGGTATTGCAGGCACTAGGTTTTTTCTAAGGAAACTAGCAAAGCAAATGCACGAAAACCGACTTAACATTTGGCTTTGGATGTCTTACATGCCCGCTCCAGTCCCTTGACAGGATTGTCAATGCTATGTCTGGTTTAAAAGCCCCAACACAGAGCAGCCAGAAGTGATAAACCTCCTCCAGTCATCCACATTAGACCACAGCCCCCCCCTTCATGAATAAATGAACCCCACTGATGCTGACTTATGCTGCCTGGAGATTTAGCTCAGTGAGGAGAACGACTCGGGGGCTCAGTATGTTAATGTCTTCTGTATAGATTACAGTGCTTACTAATTCATGCAGGAGGAGGTAATTTATTGGGCTTTCATAGAGGTTCCCAATGGGAGATAAATGCTGTCTGTCCGGCCCTCTGCAGGGACCTCTGAGAATTCATCAAGTGGAGGGTAAATTGGTTTTTACTGGACTCCATGGGGAATCCTTTCGAGATAGGTGAGCTCTGGTGGACTATTGCACTTTATTCACCCTCTGGTAATGCAAATCGGGATTTAATCCATGAATATATTTTTTATTTAATTTGTCTGGTCCTATACGGTGCAAAAGTTTTCTTACATCACAGGATTCGAATATAGAAAAACCCCAGAGGTCAGGCCTCAGCACCCTGACAACAGGACAAATTTCCCCGTGACCCAACAGTGACCAAGGATGACAGAGGGAGGGGATGGTGTGAAAATAAGCGCTGAGGAAGCAGAGAAGATATGAACTTTATTGATCCCTGAGGGGGGAAAATGTGCAGTATGGATACATATATTTTATTTATGATCCACGCTCTGACAGTGACGGGTTCAGTGTCATGGGTTCAGCAAAACATGCAGGCTGTCACGTGTTGCTGATAGGTACCTTTCAGGTCATAACATGGATTGACTACTGAGCAGTCACATTATAAATATAGTCACCATTAATAATATACTGTATATACACTGCTGTACATATGCTGACATGAATCTATTGGATTCTGTTGCCTGGATATCAACATGGCCGACATCAACTTCCAGAGCAGATCTCACCACCAACCAGCAAAACTAATGTTGTCACAATATCACAGTATGATCATTTTCTTCCTGCTTCTTCCTCTTTATTTTAGTGTTTAGTCACAAACTACTTGTTAATGATGTAGGAACCAATGTGGTATTAGGAAATGATGCCGTAACTGTGACATCACCCACAGGTTTCCGAAGAGCCGTTGTGAAGCTCAATGCTCTGGCTGTCAACATGTTGGTAGTCCTGCCTCCTAATTTTAAAATCGCTGACAATGGATCATCAGTGGAACTGAGGCCTGGTTGGTCAAACAAGACACCCACCTGTCAATCAAAGCGTCCCCGCTCTTAATCCTGCATAACTTTAAGCCTTAATATAATGTGAACAGGTGAGTTGTATATAAATTCACCCTCAGTACAGTTGTCATGAACGGGGAAATTAGCTACAGAGACCAAAACTGTTTTTTGTACCAGGCTGTAAACATGTTTATTTCTGCTGTGAAGTTGGACATTTGGACATGGGGACTTATGGAGACTGACTCACTTCTGGAGCCAGCCTCAAGTGGACGTTAGAGGAACTGCAGTTTTTGGTACTTCAATGTAGGTTTCACTTCACAGCCACAGAGGTTGCCGCTTGATTGCAACTTGACCAGAAACTATGGAGTCATCAAAAATCTGTAAATATTTTGATCATAATTTGAGCGTAAACTTGACCTGAACCATGTCCCAGTCTTACCTGCATCTTCTTGACAGGTATGTAATCGTCCTCATGCAGAAACAACAGAAAACAGACTTGCATGCGTCGGATCTGAAACCTGATTCTCTCCTGTGGGAGGGTGGACAGCGCGTCTGCATTTAAGTTGATTGCTGCTGTTCCCCCGCTGCAAACCCACATTAAAGCTGCTTGATTACCACCGACTCCTTCTCCCCGTCTACGGAGGGGTGGTGGCTTACTTTCACAGCCACGCAGGCGCCGCTTTTATTCGGTTAAGTGTTGAAGATGGAGATGAGGTGCCGACTGCTTGAGACGCAAACAACACATTAAAAAACGTAGGCGTCTCTCCCCGCGGAATTGTTCCAGACTTTTCTTTGTTGGATTGTGGAGAGAAAATACGCAGACAAATCTGCAACAAACAGGCTCATTAGAGCCCGAGAAGCTGTTTATTTATGATTTAGGATTACCCCCCTTGCTAAGCCATTGATAGTTTAATTAACTTCATCAGTCATTGTGATAATGCAGAATTTGTCAGCTCCCCATTGTTCATTGTTTCCCTGCTCGCTGGATGTTCTTTGCTTTGCTTGTCTGACCTGTTTTACCACCGTGCATGTTGAAGGAGTTCATCTTCCCGGTGGCCTCCTCCTGTTTGTGTGAGTCATTGCAACAAATGCCCATCATTCTCCTCTGACCCCCTTCTGTGACGAATGTAAAACATGGCCGCCGCAGAGGAGCAAGGAAGAAGGGGAAGCGCTGTCTGGATGGGATTGCCAGGGGAATACAGTCATTTGGTTTTACCCATGCACATTTGTGTTTTCACATCAGAACATCTTATTTCCTTAAAGTATTCAAATCTATTTTTTCGGGGAGCCTGCAGCTCAATTTGTTGCCCGTTGCAGGGAACATTTGCAATTTATGTTGCCCCAGGTTTATTACCAGCCTTCAGGCCTTTCTGAGCAGTGTTAGTATAACCAGGGGAGGTCAGTAATTCGATTTTCCACATAAACACCGGCCCATTTCAGTCAGTTATCCAGATGGAAAAATTAGATTTGAGGAAAGTGGGTAATCCCAGAACCTAGGAAACAAGTTCAGCAACAGTAACAGGCAAAAAGTCTGAACATCGAGCGAGTCCATCGGCACTTCCAGCACACTAACACCAACAAATTGTACTTCAATGCACCTTTTGATGCTGGCTTATTCTGATCTATATTTTTCTGTTTGATTCTCCACTTTTTGTTTTTTTTTTCCATCTGTTCAGTCACCTGCTCGGCCCTCAGGGACCAATAAAGCCTTATCCAATCGATGCAGCTCTGCCTCCACCGCCAGTTATATGACCACTGCAATCCAGATGTCTGGTATACGAGTCAGTAATTGTGTGCAACACCAGATGTTGATCAGAGCGGAGACTGAAGTCACCTTATGCCCTCCAGTGAGAGGATGGGAATGAAACTTTGTTGTTTAATGAAATAACTCGGAAAAGTTCAAATATAAGAGCTGTAAACTCTCCAAAAGGTATATTTAGATTTAAAGACAGATATTCTTAATCTAACCTGTCAATGAAATTCAATATTTAACCGTTTTCATGACCCTGTGTTGTTTCCGATGCTCACAGTTTCCCATAAAACAATTCTATTCTTGTCAGGATGGAGAGCCTCTGAAACATTTAGATCATCCTGGGGCTCAATATTTCTTTCAGGAGGGTTAGCAGCAGCTCTTTAGAGCAGACTGAGAAAAGTTTCACTGCAGCTTGGAATAAAATCCTCTTACAGCATCGTGGTCAGATGTCAGGAATAGAAATACTGATCACTCCTGACCAGCTGGACTTGGAGGCCTCTATGCATATCTTTTTGAATTATTATAAATGTCAACACATTCAGTTGGTGAAAAAAAAACGACATACTGACTCTTTGTATTCATTACAGTATACCCAGTTCAGAGCTGCAATGAATATTCTTTCGATTCAACCTCTAGGTGGCAGCAAACTAAATTTGAACACATTTTTTTTTACACATATTGGCTTTAAAGCTGCTTTATTTAGTTACAATTTCAGGATTTGAAACCAGAAAGTGAGATGTTTCTCTATGTGTTGGCTAAATCACGATCAACTCATTGATTTGGTGTTGAGAGGTGGTGCTGGATACGTCCCAGTCCCGGCAGGTTGAAACTGGGTTTCGTTGTCGATTTCACTTTTCAGGGTTTTTTTCAGTAGAGCACGTCCAATCTTGTGACTGTCGATATCCAGATGTTTTGAAAAGCTCAAATGAGACAATGTCGATTTCTGAAGGGTATCATTGGTGGTGTCGCTACATCTGTAAACATCCTGACATCTGATCCATAAAGCATGTGTACAACTGCAAGAGATGAGAAGGAAGTGTAATGGCCCTCTGTTGTGTACTTCCATAAACACTATGTATGCCCGGCCTCCAAGTATTTTCTCTTCCCTTATTGCCTTCAGGATAGTTTGAGGGATTTCACACCTTTATTTAGTTTGCTTCACTTTCACACTGAACTTTTGAAAGTGAACCAAACCGTCTGAAAAGTTACAACAGCTGCTCATTTGGGGGCGGTATTGCCCAAAACAAGCACCATGAAGAAGAAAACTCAGCTCATCGATTGGCTTTCTGATCTTTGGTTCTCTGGATAGTCCGTTTGCTTTCCCACTGTAAGCGAACCGCACCAGGGTTCACTTGCAAGCGGACCGTGACTCATGTTTTTAGGCGGACCAGAGTTCGGATGAGCTTTCACACCTGCCCAAACAAACCTGATGATCCGAGGAAACAAACGCTGGTCCGTTTAAAGTGGACCAAACGGCTCTGGTGTGAAAGAGCCCTGAGTTTCTGTCTGTTGCTGGGTGTGGCCTCCAGTTTGCCTTCACCACCTGCTCTTCATCAGCCAATCAACCCATGCAGTACAAAAGACCAGCTCTCAGACACTGGCAGTTTCTTCAGTCTTCCTCAGTGTGGTGACAAATGCTATTGTCAGCTTTGGGCATCTCATTGTGCCTTGCCAACCTTGACTTCTATCACCCAGGAACGTCCAGCTCTGTCTTGTCTCTGTTCCTGGTTTTGGACTCTTGCCACCAGCAGTCCTGCACCAACTCTCCGATTCCCTCTTAGCAAGATGTCAGCCATGCCACTGCTCATTCACCTGGAGTTAAACATCACAAGGCTTTTTCTTTGTGTATGTAATCAGTGATCAGGACCAGCAGTGCGTCATACACCACTAAAATAATCAAGTCAATAATCATGTTAAATCTGAACTTGTGAATGCATCAGCATAAAGCGTTCACACCGTTATTGGTTTATTCCTGTGCTTTTTACGACAGCAACAGTTTAATTGTGACGCTGCTGCACCTGTTAAACAGGAGAAAATGACCACAAGCAGAACATTCACTATCTCCCTGAATCTATTAAACATAAATTCACTAAAGACGGCACCTCTGGGAAGACGCGCTACTACTCAGAAAATGGCCGGCGAGGTTAAGAGCGCTTGTAAATGACAACACAGTGGAGGATACAAACTGGTGCATCTTCCCAGGAGGACGCCTTTGACTTTGCTGGAGAGAGAAAGCCTGCTCGGAAAGTGACAACACAAGATAATACAACGTAATAAAAGGAGCATTTTCATTTATATGGAACACAATATGTGAAATGCCTTTAAAACAACCAGTTTATACTGACTCAGGTGTTTACATGAGGCTCTTTAGTTCAGATTGTGCCAATTATTAGAAGGACCTCAATGTAAACAAAGCTGGAAGTTATTAATTTGAACCATTTCCCTGTTTTCCCCTGATGTTGATCAGGGTTACCTGTAGGGACAAAAACTAAGCTTCTTCAGCATCGTTGTCTTCATTTCCGTGAATTCCATTATGATCATTTTCAGCAGCTGAAAGGTCTTTAAACTGAACACTACCTGCCCAGGTGATGGGCACGATTAGGGGCTAGCTAGAGAAAGTGGAACATCTAGCAGTACTTGACTTCCATTTGTCAGGATGACAGAAACATAACGAGTGATAATGTTGTTTCACATCTGCTGGTTATCCATAACCGCAGATAATGTGTCAGAGTTGTGTTTTCAACTTCAACACTGCCCTCTAGTGGACAAAAAAATCAATCGGTACAGCTTTAAAAACATTAAAGCACCATTATTTAGCTTCTGCTTATATCGCTTCAAAACAACAGCTTCTGTATCATGTTAAAAATGACTTGTAATGGGGTGAATTTACAGAAGAAGTCACCACCACCAAAGAAAGCTTTATTTGCTTCGAGTTACGACTAACCACGGCTAACCGCGGTGTCATGCCAGAACCAATGTATCCGGGCTCGGCAGCCTCTGCAGACATGATAGAAGCTGAGAAGAGAAAAGGAGAGGCGGAGCAAGTGGCCAACTCTAATGCAGTAAGATGTCTCCAGGCTACAGCTGCCAGTCTGATGTGGGAATAAGCCTCAACCTTCTCATAATAAGAAGATGAGCTGAAATTTTAATGCAGCAGCTTTAATTTCTTTGGTGGAAAAAATAATGATCCATGCGTGTAAAAGCAGCAAGCGAGAGAAAGAAAATGAGATAAGGAAAGAAAGAATGATGGAGAGCACCTAAAGACATCCTGCATCTTAAAATCCCCCTGATAATTTAGTTGAACCGCCTCACCTTACCACATGCTTAATTACCCTTGACTGTTCACAGCTAATTAACATTCTCATATATTTCAAACAGCAGCCACAGAATCCTAATAGGTCAGGGCATTGTGGCCAGGTTTTGACTTTGAGAGAGGTTGTTGCGGGAGCTCCTATAGCAGCCAGTTAATAATAAAGGCCTTAATCTTGCCTCAGGGGTAATTTATAGAGATGTGGAAGAGCGGGTCCTAAGGACAGCTGATAGATAAACGAACAAGGGGACTGCAAGCTCACCTCGTGCTTGGTGCACTACATGCTACTGGAAGCTTCCAGGGCGACAATATGACTCCATGAGCTAAAGCAAGACTCTAAGTTATGAGCTACTATTATATGCTGCTCTCGTGTGTCTGGGGAAATAGAGGTGAAAGTCTAAAGTCCAAGTGGAGCCATTCACCTGGGAATACAGAGCATAGTGTGATTGCAATCATGAACAGCATGTTCCCACTCCAAACTCATCATCAAATACGGCTTGGTCAGTCGGCGGTCTGCGGTCAGGTTGGCAAGAACTTTGGTCAGGATTGTAAGATCGTAAGTTTCCTTACAGGAGGTCTCCTGGGTGAATATTTTGAGTTTGTTAATGTTGTGAATCCAACCAACCCACCTCCTTCAAACATGGACTTTCTCTTACAGGACATACCCTGATGGCATTGGCTGCCATGGAAGCTGCCAACTGCTCATCAGTTTCAGGAGCTAACCATTCATACACATTCACACTCCGATGGCGCAGCCTTCAGGAGCAATTCGGGGTTCAGTATCTTGCCCAAGGACACTTCGACATGCAGATCAAACCGGGATCAAACCATCTGATTAGTGGACGACCCGCTCTACCACGCTTGTTTTTGCCTGCTCAACATTTTGCTGCCTTCCAGTGAATATTTGTGTCCGTGGACAAACAACGTGCGATATGAGCGACCCTCTCTCACACCTTTCTTCTTGTACATTTCTGATTGTGTCAAATGAGCATAGAGTGGCCATTAACCTACTTGTGCTAAAACACTTTTCCTCCAAAGATGATTTTTTTTTTTAGATGTTCTGTTCATAAATAAATGGATCTCTGGCTGGGCGAAGTGTACTGAATGAGCAGTGACAAATCAGTAGCTTTTTGCATCAAAGTGCCCCTCACTAGTGAGTGAAAGCATCGCCATTCAACCATGAAACAACCATGATTCATTAGCCTAATAAAGAATGCTTGCAGAGGTCTAATGTTGTACTAAATTGAACCAACAACAGACTAGAGTGTAAACATCAGTGTAAAATTGGTGATTTAAGATGAACTTAACCTAAACTACAGTGTAAGCGTCTGTGAAACAATTTTGCCTACCAAGTCAGTTTTGCATTCGCTTTCTTTGCAAAGACTAAAAGCGGTCGCAGCGGTCAGGACGAATCCCATCATTCTCGTGTCACCGCCGGAGGCTGCAGATCCTTCAGCAGGGCTGCCCAGAGGCCACCAGCCGAACATGCTTTCCTTCTTCCGCCCTGCAGTCACGAGTGAAGCGACTCATGTGACCAGGACATATCCTCTAGTGGCACATCGAGTCTTTCATTACATTTCAGTGCTCAGGTACAAAAGCTCTGAATATACTAAACAAGAGGCTAATTGGCACTCAGGCATGGTGTGAAAAATATTGTGTGGGTGGATGTAAGTGTGCCAAATGGAGGATTTGACCTACATCGGCTGGTGGCGGGGAGTTTTTTTTTTTTTCTTCTTTGGCAAGCTCTGCGGCTGCCAGCGGTCGCAGGTGGAGCTGAGCTGGAGATCTGGCATTAATTAGGAGGAAGAGGACAGTATCCCTGAATCTGTCATGACTGCTCATCAGCTGTACGACTCACAATCTGTCCCTTTTTTTTTTTTTTTTTTGCTCTCTCTATCTCCAGGAAATATCCATCCATCCATCCATCCATCTACAGCAGGTATCCATGGTGCAGCTTGTTGCAGTAGATTGTGATGCAGAGTCTTGACAGAGCTCAGAGTTTTGATTAATGGCTCAGCTCTGAGTCAGAATCTAGTAATTGGTGACTGACTTTCACTGCCTTTTCTTTTTTTTCCTTTCCGTTACCCGCTGACAGACCTCTGGCTGAAGTGTGAGCACAGCTCTGAGTGCAGCTCTGCAATGTCTTCCGAGTTAGTGTCAAATCTGGAGCTAAGCGCGGCCCCGGAATAACATCCTGGACACTTTTTCCAGCAGATTTGAGTCATATAACGCCCGAGGAGGAGAGAACATAAACAGAGTCTGGGAGAGTTTGTTGCTGTTTATTTGTGAACTTGGCTGGCACAGCATCTTTAGGCCACAAGCTTTCAAGAGACTTGTGATTTAATCAGCCTCGGCCTCTGCTTCTAACTTAGCCTTGTCTTACAGAATAACTTCAGCCCTTTACCTGCTTTGACCCGTTTTACCTCACGTTAACAGTGCAGCTGAACTTCATTCCCACTTCAATTTCCTATGACAAGCTAAAAACTAAAATTTTGTTGTACTGTACTTGTACTGTTACAATGACAAATAAAGCTTAATTTAAACGTATTATGAGCACCGTGTGAGCAGATACTAAATGATACCAATGTGATTTATTAAAGCCTAGAAAGCCGTATGGACCAAACACGATAAAGAAATATGAAGTATTAACAGTAAAAATACTGGATTTCAGAATATTATCATTTTATTATCACTATTTCCCTGTATTGGCGTAGAAGTATAAAGCAGCATAAAACGGAAATTCTGAAGTAAAGTATCTGAAAATAATACTTAAGCACAAACTCAACAACTCAAATAATTCTTATAGCCTTACCTAGTATTCTGACGGTAGCACCAGGGCAAATGTAACGGAGTCATCAATAAAATCGTGGTGGTTCTACCTCAGGGGAGCATGAATGTGCTTAGTAATCTCAGAAATAGTGAAATGGAATTGACGATCTATGGATGGGTTAACTACAATCTTTTCCATAACCTTTACCAAGTAGTTCATTTAACCATGGTTATTATGGTTTGGTCCTCAAACGGACACCATCTATTTATACTTATACTTGTGTAAACTCTGGGTTTTGTCAACTAGCCTGGAAGAGCTGATGTCGTCATTCACGTCCAAACTAAATTCTCTGGTCATTGTCCAAGATTTCTGCCTCTTAAAGGAAGTGTTTTGTTTGCCACTATTCCCAAGTGCTTGCTCGTGGTGGGAACTGTTGGGTCTCTACAAATAACATTATGGTAAGTATGAGCTAGACCTGTGTCAATAAAGATAACATTTTTTATGACATATTGATATATAAATAACATTGAATGGTTGGTAATGTCTTGCTCTGCACCAACGTTGTTGGAAAAAACTAAGCAACTGAGCAACTTACTGCTTGAAAGAAGTTTATTTGGAATATTAATGTCCTCTTGTGTTTCCATGGTGGCTCAACCAGAACCATTACTGCAGCGGCAAATATATCACGAAACAAAAATGGAATTTATGTTTTCATCCTTCCATAAACGCTGATAGATGGAACCAGTGAAACCAGCAAGCAGAGATCAGGTTATAATTCCATCCCGGCACCTGAGCCCTCATCTCGCAATAATCTGTATCCATGCATATTATCTGTCACGGGAGGTAAATCCCCGCTCGAGTGTCATGAAACTGATTTGATTTGTGAACGTGGCGTTCTATTATTTCTTTTCTTTTCCATTCGGCTGAGTGATAATGTAGATAGGAAAGCTGTTACTTCTAATGTGAAGGCGTGTTTTCTATTTTTTTTCTTCCAAACGGTGACACGATGTGAGGTTATCGCTGTTGATCTTCTATAATTGTATTTCAGGGTTTAATGCACTGCACATGGAAAGATGTTACCCCGTGAGTAATGTTTGTTTTTCTGTGTCATCAGCTCACTTTCTAATATACAAATGTGAAATGAGAAGTCTGTTTAACATTAACAGAGATTAGGATGTTCCAGATAATAATTATTTTTTTGCCTCCCCAAAACAAACTCGAGGCTACAGTTACACCTAAAGAATATCTTTGTTGGTGGCAGGAGGAGGAGCAGAAAGGTATTTTAAGGTCAGTACTGAATCCGAGGCAGTTCTGGGTGATTCAAAGTGGTTTCAATAGGGAGCATAAATCACACATACCCCGAGGAGGGTTCATTACCTTGAAAATAAAGCTTTTACCGCTGATTGCATTCGGTAGCCTTGCACGGCCGAACACGAGCCTTCAAAAATCACTTTGCTTCGTCCTTGTTCTGTTTACAATCAGAAGAGAAACTTAAGATTTGATAGAAGAAGAATAAAACAAAACACATGATAGCTGTTTGCTTTTCCTCAGCTATTCGCCTGGTTAAAATTCACAGTGAGTGCTCTTTCCACAGAGTCATTTCTCAAATGCCATGAAGAATGGCGCTGTGATAACAGATGTGATGCACAGTCTGCGTTAGTATGCTGGATAGAAAATAGCAAAGAAGGCAGCAAGGTGAAGGTATTCCAGTACAAAACTCCTCACCTCACGTCTCTCTCTCTCTCTCTCTTTCTCTCTCTCTCGTCTTCGACAGTCCAGCCTCCCACTTAAAAATCGGAAGGCGATTGCTGACGTCTGTGCTCTCGGTAACGTATCAGTGTTGTCTCAATAGCTACAAATCAATCTGTGTCCGGACAGCCTCTGCAATGCAGGCACAAGGCTCGCGCTCGCTTGGCCGAGGCTACGAGTGCAGTTTACTGGCTGAGCTGCCCTGCATGCTTGTCATGCTGGAGGAGGTGGAGAGGAGGAAGAGGAGGAGGAGGAGGAGGAGGTGCAGGAGAAAACAAAAGAGATCGGAGCTGTTTTTGCATTCATCTTCACTAATTCCACTCCTGTTTCTAGTTTTGTGCGACTCACTTATCTGAAGGCCTTTAAAAAAAACCTGTGGCCATCAGCGCTGCTTAAAATATGCATGAGCATGTGCTTTTAAAATTTCTCAGTCGATTCAATTAGCATCTGTCCACGAGGGAATTACAATAATACACAAATACTGGCTGCACATTTTACCAACACCGGAGGAACAAGTGGATTTAGGGATTGAAGAGAAGATCAACAATTCGAACTCATTATTTCCTCATGGGGGTTGTTTAAACCAACCTTAGTTTGTATAGACTAACTCTAGGAATACTGTTTAAAGTTCACCTCATAGGACTAGTCTTATAATTTCTTAAAATGAAAACAACATACGACATGTCCAAGAAGCCCCAAAGAAACTAGGAAAATGATGTTTGCATGTAATTGAAATTTAATACTCATTTCAAGCTCATGATGAAGAGAACTACTGGTCTGGAAGTTTTATTTCAATTGACCATTACCAAAACCAGAACAATAGCTGCCTGTATTGAGCTTTTCAAGCAGTTCAGACAATGACAACCATGTCTGTTGCAGCTGCTCTGGAGGTCTCAAACAAATCACATGACAGCACTTTAGGAAACGTGGTAATGCCAAGCAGCAACCTCCATGGCCGTGAAGTTAAGTCAGTAAAAAAAAAACTGCAGTTCCTTGAACAGCTACTTGAGGGTGACTCCAGAAATCTCCATGTTAGTTTTGGTCTCGATGGCTAATTTTCCCATTCGTTCCTTGTTGTTGCCTCAGATCTTAGCCTGTTTTTAGATTAACCAAGATGCAGAATAGGCAGGACTACAAACATAACGCATTGCAAAAGTCCACATCAAGCTTCTTCTGGGGATTTCATTATTACCAGTATCGGAAGATGGCATTTGCAGAAATTTCACACTTGTTGATGTCAAAACAATTCTTTATGGAGAACACGTCAAATTTAACTGACCAGCTTCTCTCCAATGAAAGACATTACAAATGGATGGAGGTGTGCTAAAATATCCTAAAAACTGTCCAACAACTTTGATTGTGTAAGTGCCACTGCAGTCGCTCTTCAACATTCAGCACACCTTCAATCACAGAGCAGACAATCAGTCAAATCACCTGCTGCAGAGATCAGCCTGGATGAAAAAGCTGCCAACTCGCTGACCTGTGTGGGACACGGATGAGAATCCACCGAGTTAACCGTCTAAAATGTCAAGGTAATTTCTCACTATCTTTTTTCTTTCTGAAATATAGTTTTGGCAGTCTGGGGCAGGGATGAGCACCCGATTGGGAGGGAGGAGGAGGTGTGTGTAGAGGCCACCTGATCCCCATTAACTCTGCGTTACGTGTGTGGTGCTTTAGTTTGTAGGTGTTGAAAGCCTGAGGTGAGGAAGGTTCACAGAGAGTCTACTGAAAAGAATGAGCCACAAAAAAAAGTTTTCTGTGCTAACAAAATGACTTCACGCCTAAAAGGGGAAAAAAGGAAAATAGTAATTTGGCCTGAGAGTTTGTATTAGTGTGTGTGTGTGTGTCACAAGCTAGAACAACACAACACAACAAACAGGTCCTCTCAACAGCAGACTCTGATGATGAGCTTTAATAAACACAGTAAATGTGTTGGAGAAAGAAGCATGAAGTTGGGCCGCGTCACATTCACCCATATCCATACGCTGATGAGTCGGCCATGCAAGGTGCTCATCAGGAGCGATCCTCATCTTCACGATGATGCTAAGTTAACCCATACACACTCACAGCACAGCCAATGACAGCAATGGGGGTTCAGTATCCTGCTCAAGGACACCTTGACTACTGGACTGGGGGAGGTGGGAGTCAAATAAGCAAACCTCCCATTACTAGACAACCTGCTGTACCACCAGAGCTACAAAGCTGATATGCCCTCATTGTCAATAGTTAACACTCTTTCAACCATGAAGCGATCTTTCTGTTCTTTACAGAGACCCAACAATTCCCACCATGAGCAAGCACCTGGTGACAGTGGCATGGATAAAACCTCCCTTTGAGAGGCGATAACCTTGAACCAAACCCAGATCATGGTGGACGACAATAATGTAAACATAATAAACATGACTAAAAATAATAAAAAATAGTAACATTTGAGGTGGACATCAAGCAGCACTGCAGCTACACGTGCACCCACAATCTCTGATCTCAGCGATCCATGAGAACCTGCGAGACGAGAAACCACAAAAACTCCAAGCTAAGTTAGTACCATGCATTAAAAGGGCGTCGATCCCCACGAAATGACTCGTTTAGCTTTCAGAATTTGATCCATTCGGTCCCAAAACATTTGGAACGTCTAGAAGAGCCTCACGATTAAATCATTTCATCACCACTGAAGCTAACGGAGTGAAGTTTAGTTCACTCCGTTAGCTAAACTTCAATCGCACTCGGTCAGTTGAAGTAGTGCACTTGTTCTGTGGGTCCCACAATGTGAAAGATCTTCATCTGGAAGCCAAACCTTTTTGGGCTACTAAACAGCTTCCATAAGAACGAATGGAGCCCCACTTTCAACGCTGTATACAGTTCTCCTCAATACATCCATGGTATAAATTGATGAACCACTCCACCATGTGGCTGGTGTCTGCATCAAACACCACTTTTATTCATAGGCGGCATTCACAACACTCTATGACTGCATAGGAGTCACTTCTACACTCATTTTTTAAGAGTGTCTTAAGTTACAGTTCTTTTTGAAAACATCCTTTAGCAGGTTTAAGATGGATTTTATTATATTAAACGGATTAGTCCTGCAGCTAAGCTTTGCTAGTCACTACATTCAAAGAAATTTAACACAACAATCATGTGAAGACACTTTTTTGTGATATTAGACGCAGATAGTCGCCGTACTTTAGCAGAACTACAGTGAAACTTTTACTCCACCAAATCTGTAAAAAAAAAAACAAAGCTGATAGAGGAAATAGGCTGTCTGTGATGGCTCTCCAGATGATAAAAGTAATAATATGTTCTCATGAAGCTCTGGCCTCAGGCACAGCTAAATGTCTTGCTTGGTCTCGGGGTAAAAAGCAGATTTCTCATCTGGTTCCCCACTGAAAAGCTTAAAAAAGACAAATGGAACAGCTTCAGGCGACCAACAGCAGCTTGAGAACCATCACATGAAAGTGCACAGTCACTGTGCCAGGTGCTGTACAGTCAGTGTGATCCATCTCTGCTCATTTTGTTTTGTCTGTGACTCTACAACTTCCTCAGGCAAACTGTTTGTCATCAGACCCAAAGCAGCATCTACAATCAATACATGAGACAGACAGTGAGCTTAATACAACCACAAAATAAACTACTGTATATACTCTTACTATTAAAACCAGTTTATTCCAGTATAAACTGCACACTACAACAAAGTACATGTACGTTGAATTATGTAAGTAACATTCAAAGAATTACAAGATGGACCCAAGAAAAACAGGGCTGTCAATTATGACACTGCAAAATCTGAGAGGGAGTTCATAATAGTATTATATAAATACTTTAATATAACGCAGGTCTAAACTGTACGATGTAAAGCATTAGACTCAACAGTTCCAACCATTAGCAAGCCAAGGTTGAACCTCTACATTACTAACATGCAAAATTTAATTAAAAAAAACTTTTGAGTGTCGATGCTGTCTCTATATATTCGTAATCCTTACTTTCAGTTCATGGAATGTAATGAATTTGTTTTTGTGTAAATGTAATATTGCAACACCTGCACACAAAATAAAATACCATTAATATATGAAAAGTTTGGGGCCCAACATCGAGCCTTGTGGAACTCCACATTTAACATTCAGTCATTTAGATGATCTAAATGCCAGTAAAATGTACGGTTTGTTTTCCCCTGGACAAACAACTTCCCTACAGCTTCTACACTCCCCCAGAAGGGACCCACATCATAGTTTGAGTGGATTATTTTCTTCTAATTTCAATCAAGGATCTGGCCATAATGCATCTTACTGCATCAACCACAGCTTTTTACATTACATCTTCAGCTTCTTATGGCTTGAAACACCAAATTACAATGTAATCATAAGTGAAACAAATGTTTATGACATTCGGAATTTTGGTTCGAGTTAGTATTTTCTTGTAATTCCAAAGATTTATCAGTCATTTTGTCATTTGGGGGATTAAAGACTGACCAGGCAGAAAAGCTGGTTTCAGTCCGGGGTCAAGTCATTGTGGGTGAAAAATGACCTCTCCATCTCCAGCCTCAGTCTGTCCATAAAAGCACAGAGGGCCTAATAAGTTCACATTAAAACATTACTCATGTTGTGCTGCCTGACAGAGAGGCTGTGACCTTAATCTACGACCAGAGGTCACACACACACACATACACACACTTAGACACACAACCCCTGTGCGAGAACTCATTCCACACTCAATAAATGCTTGTGCGGCCAGGCAGACAAACCCTCTCACAATTTAACTTGTCAGAAATGGTTTCACTGGGGCTAAACAACCTCTCTGCAGCTGTGCTCCACCCTGGCAGCCAGCTGGAGCTTTGAACCAACAATCCATTGACTTTGTTTTAAAGTGAGTTCAACATATTGCATATTGCAGGTTCCGCCTCTCTAACCCTCTGGCTGGAGGAAAATTACAGTACAACAGCATCTCTGGTCTGATTTCATCGAGGCTCCGCACATCTACAAGGCTCTGTGACGAATGTTTGTTTGCAATTCAAAGTCATACTTCTTTATAAAATGCAGAGGAAGAGGAGTTAATGTTTCAGTGTTTGGTTTTGTTGACACTTCATATAGATCATGCATGTCCTCTCTGCCTATATAGAAACTGTATCTCATTTTAAAAGCAATAAAATCTGTAGTCAGCTGTCACAGCTATTCTTGCCATTCCCATGACTTATTGCTTTTAGTAGTCCCCAAGGCCTATACTTAAAGAGATTTTGTGAATTTTGATCCCTATACTTGCAACCTTTGGCAAAAAGATTTAAAATTTAAGAGACCATAAATCATCTGTGCTAGAGCCTAACAGAGTCTCAACTGGCTGCCAACGTTAGAGGGTTCTGTAAGACTTGCCTTCTTATAGATTTAGTGTTTGGTGGTTGTGTTTATTTCTTTACTTTCTGATAGGACACAACATAAAAACATCACACAGTCAGGGGTACTTTCAAAACACGGTCAGCTCATTGTCATCGATGGCTTTAAAGTACACATCAGTTCCAAACTGAAATTCATGCTCCATTTCATCTCACCAACAGACTCTCAAAGCAGAAAAGATATTTGGGTTAGCTCAAATGTTCATTTAGTTTCATTTTACAAAAAAGTTTAGGGCCCCAGCATTGAGCCTTGTGGAACTCCAACGTTCAATCATTTAGTTTGTAAAGATACCAGGAAAATATGCATTTCGTTTCCTTTTTTTTAACTGAAATATCCCTTTAATACTCTATCCCAGTAGTAAAGAAAGTAATGTCATGATTTGCAATATCAACTGCTTTAAATATTTATATTTGGAGTATACACTGTGTACACTAACGTCTCCAAGCAACACCAGCAGCTTTTTTATATTTCTTAATAAAAGAAAAAAAAAAACATTTTGGGTTCACCAAATTATGCTGAAGTGATGATAACATTGTGGTATTGATGGACTGGTCGTAGGCTGTTTTTTTTTATTTTATAGAGACACTAAATCTTTCCCTTTAGAGGAAATTGGACTATTTTACTGTTTAGTGCTTATTTCAATTGTAACATGCCCAGAACTGCATTTAACAAATGTTCCATGACACATTAAAGTGTAGCTGAGGGGCAACAAAGCCAATGAACAAACAGGGTCATTTAGTAGGTGTCAGTGCAGTACATGCACATTATTATACCCACTGATTTGCCTTGATACCTTCACTTTTTTCAACTCACTGAACTGTTATGAAAGTATATTGTATACCCATAAAATATAACTCCCCCTCATGCCATTAAATATTCTATTATTGCCCGTGTTTTAAGTTTAATTAGGTTTTTTTTTTTTTCTTAAGATGATTCAACCACACTATCTATGTGTGAACCCACAGATGAGCCGTCTATGGGTTCACACAGAGGAGAATATAGTATAGTGTGTATGTATAGCAGAATGCTGAATATTACATGCAGTGTCAAACTGTATATAGAACAGGCCAGAAATAACCTGGTCACCTCCTGTGCTGACATTGAACTCTCCGGGGCTTCAGAAATTTCTAAGACATGTATCCCCAGAGAGTGTGTGTTTGTGTGTTTGTGTGTGGACAGTTGTGTGTTCCCCTTATGTGAATGTGTATGGGGAAATACATGCCTATAGCTATGTGTTGTGAGTACACACACACACACACACACACACATGCATGCATAGGTTCATTAAATGCTCTTTGCCTGCCTGAATCTGTTTGCAGGTTCCTGGAACAATGTAAGTGCAGTAAGTGTTCTCCTGGGGGATTCTGGGTAGTGGTAACACAGGATAACACCAGCTCGTGGTAGGAAACAGAAATAATAGCCTTTTGCAGTTGCTTCATAAATCTCCCAACCCAACGAACATGTCTAGTTCCATCACGTAGGTGGTTTAACAGAATTAGGTGTGTGTGTAAAAAGCACAGTACAAAGTAAAGTGCAGGCACATGAAGCTTGAAAACAAAGAGCCAGCTTTAAAAAGTTAGCTGTAGTGTCCTTGCACATGCACTTAGTGCAGTTAGTGAGATGGAACAGCCATTTCTCTTTTGACGTCTTTAGACCGTGTCTCTGCTGGACTGGAAATGGGAGGGATTCCCATTATGATTTACAAGTATTCAATACGTAAAAAAGGGAAATGCTGGTGTTTCTCTGACGAGTGTAAATTAATGCACAGAATGAATATTCACCAAGTGTTGGGCCGTGGTATATACGCAGAGTGGAAGTGTTTATTCGGAAGGATTTTGAGGCAGCCGTGTTTGTTTGCTGAGACACTTCAGCAGAAGTTAGCAGTTTTGTGCTAAGTTGGATTTATTAGAGCTTTTTGAAAAATAAGTAGATTCTCATAAATAACTGCAACTTAGTCTCGTGTGCTGTGTTTCAATTCGGTTACTTTTGTCAGAACACTTCTATGTAGTACATTGTGTACACTATGTACTTCCTGGCGTATTGCACTTATGTCAGCAGGGTAGTGTTGTTTCAGTTCGAGTGCAGC
The DNA here is from genome assembly GCF_000972845.2 of Larimichthys crocea. NCBI lineage: Eukaryota > Metazoa > Chordata > Actinopteri > Sciaenidae > Larimichthys > Larimichthys crocea. The sequence goes on along the minus strand of NC_040011.1, from coordinate 11,204,371 downwards.
TGTTGTGCACTTACCGGAAATGATGAGCGCAACATTTTAACATCTTTTTCTTCTTCGCCCAACTGCAACCATGCCGAGCATTAACATCGACATTTGACTGCCTTAAATATGGATACAAAACATATAATATATGTTTTGTATCCTTATCTTTTGTCGTTTGTCATACATTTGTATGTTGCAATATTCACTGCAACCGCTTCAGCAGTATCTATTCACTTGACTTCAACCCACCATTCACCATTCAATAGTCATGGTCCGAGTTCTGTTTTTGGTCTGTAATATTGACTTGAATATTGTACTAAAGTCTTAGCTTAGTTATCAAATAGTTAATAAACTGTTACCCAGCTAGTTATCTTGGTTTTTTGACCCTCACCCTTCGTTCCGTACCTGGTGACCCCAAAAATGAACCACTGTTAACTTATTTCTTCTTAAAACATTAGCTACTAAATGTGATGCTGTCTTACAGGTTCTCCCACTTATTCTGTACTATACACTGCACAAAAAAGCTACATTGAAGTGCTATAATCATATTTTCTTGCAGTAGTTTGGGGTCTCAGAATGTGCACAGCAGAGCCAGGCTTCCGTGTCATCCGGCCTCCCTCAGTAATCAATAGCCGTCCTCTCCAACACGCCGACCCGTTATTTATATCTGCCTCAGGACTTTATGTGGAGAGGTCAGAGTGAGCGCTGTCCTAAAACAGCTTACTGCAGCACTCCAGCCCATGCACAGAGGGGAAATTTATTTTTCTCATTTAGTATGCTGCATTGAATCCAAAGTTTCGGAATCCATTGATTGCCGTTGCCGGGGCGTTCACTTGTCAAGTCTAATGTGTGAGGTGTGTGGGTTTGCTCGAGTGTGTGAAGTCTTAATGGGCTCTTTGGGAAGGTGAGAACACAGGGCTTACCTCGTGCTGTATTAATGCAGCTTTGCAGGAGAGTGCAGCCTCTGGAAGTTAATTAATGTCACGTCCCGGTAATAGTTTTCTGAACTCTCCCAGCGATAATCCAAAGGCTTAGACCGGCAATATCTGAAAACGTGTCCCCTCGCGTTATTGTGTTGAAAGTTATAAATCATTTGATATCGATTTCCAGCACCAGCGAGAGAGGAGAGCATCTTGAATAAACCAGACAAAGATCAAAGATTTTGTCTGTCCTGATGTCGGCTTTTGTGATTTTCCAATAAATTCCCTTTGGCGTTGTTAAAATGAATGTTTGGCGACTTCCTTTCTTGTTTCTGGGTTGACCTATACTCTCTTTGCAAAGTAAACATCACTGGATGGTGAAACCAAACCACCAGATAACTGACATTTCTCATCACGCTGGTGTTAAAGCTTTCCTGCAGCAGTATGTTCATGTTACAACAGGTTTCACAGTTTACAGCTGAATTGCTGGTTAGTTTTCGACTGATACTAAATACATAGATGTGGATATTTTTTTTTATTTCACTTAAATACTTGTTTCCAATTAGCTGACAAATGTCTGTTAAAAATCATGTAACAAAACACCCTCAACCGTTTACTGGTAGGTTACTCCTGCTTTGTCTTGTGGGACCATGGGTTTAAATTTATTACAAGCTAGCTTGAAAAATGGACGCCAATCTGAACGCAGAGCCATCTGTTCTGTTGAAGAGCTAAGCATCTGTTTGTTTGTTTAACTCTTCTTGCTGTTCGAAGGTATTTTCAGAATCCTCAAAGACTCTTGGTCTAATCTGGGTGCTCCTCACATCATGTATGTGATATGTTTTCCTTTTAGTGACTTTCTTATCTCTACCTGCTATGGAGAGTTGATCCCAGCTCACAAAGGGCGGTTGGGGTGAGGGACGGATCATCAGATTATCACAGGGTCGACACACTTACACTCGTATATCAACTTGTTCTCACCATAGACTGTATAAAACATGGATGTCGTCTCTGTGACGTCACCCACAGGCCTCTAAAGAGCAGCTGTGAAGCTGAGTCAACCGTCATCTTGGCAGTCCTGCCTTGGCTGAAATAAATACTGGCAAAGATGTCGAGCATTGGTGGAGGTTGAATGAAGCCTGGTTGCTCAAACCAGCTGTTTTTTGTACCAGGCTGTAAACATGTTTATTTCTGCTGTGAAGTTGGACATTTGAACATGGGGACTTATGGACACTGACTCACTTCTTCTGGAGTCTTGTTGCTCTATAGGTTTGTGGTTGTGCAAACTTGAACTACTTTACATACTGTATAATATTTACAGTAAACGTGTGTAATACATTTGAACTCACTGGTTTCCAAAGAAAAGAACAAAGGTGACAAAATGGCAGCTGGTGATGCTCCTGTGTTTGTAGTCCTCGTCTCTGACAGCTCACCTTTTACAGACAGTCGAGGATTTCATCACTGAAGATGAAGAAGATGAAATGATTGCCTTTATTAGTGGTTGTTGGGCTGATGATTGTCACTGACTGGAGGATTTACCTTTATTTCACCTTCAGATCAGCGTGTTTTAGAAAAGTCTTCTGGTTTCTTTTGGACTCATTTCCAGGTGAAACTTTAACATGAACTATTTTCTTCACAGCGATCAAAGTGTATGAACTCTACAGATCATTTACAAGCTCCTCTTCCTGGAATGACTCAGCTCTTGATAAGCCCTCCCTCTTCTTCCTGCTCTCAAACACAGCCAGCTCCTCTCTGCTCATGTTTCCTTGTTCCCTCCCCCTCAGATCTACAGTTTGAAGATGGGTGGAACCAACATGTGCTGACGTGTCAGCTGACAGGCCGCATGTTGTTGAGATCAGAGCTCAAACTAGTTTCATTTCTGAGGAAGTCAAACTCAGACAGTCGTCGACGCGGAGAGGAGAAATGGCGCAGCAAGGAAATAAACTGGACCGGGAAACCTTCTCTTGTCCGATCTGTCTGGATCTACTGAAGGATCCAGTGGCTATTCCCTGTGGACACAGCTACTGCATGAACTGTATTCAAAACTTCTGGGATGGAGAGGATGAGAAGAGAATCCACAGCTGCCCTCAGTGTAGGCAGACCTTCACACCGAGGCCTGTCCTGAAGAAAAACACCATGTTAGCAGCTTTAGTGGAGGAACTGAAGAAGACTGGACTCCAAGCTGCTCCTGATGATCACTGCTATGCTGGACCTGAAGATGTGGCCTGTGATGTCTGCACTGGGAGAAAACTGAAAGCTCTGAAGTCCTGTCTGTTCTGTCTGATATCCTATTGTGAGAAACACCTCCAGCTTCACTTTGAATCCCCCGCCTTTGAGAAACACAAGCTGGTGGAGCCCTCCAAGAAGCTCCAGGAGAACATCTGCTCTCGTCATGATGAGGTGATGAAGATGTTCTGCCGTACTGATCAGCAGTGTATCTGTTATCTCTGCCCTGTGGATGAACATAAAGGCCACGACACAGTCTCAGCTGCAGCAGAAAGGACTGAGAGGCAGAGAGAGCTCGAGGTGAGTCGACTAAACATCCAGCAGAGAATCCAGGACAGAGAGAAAGATGTGAAGGAGCTCCAACAGGAGGTGGAGGCTATCAATGGCTCTGCTGATAAAGCAGTGGAGGACAGTGAGAAGATCTTCACTGAGCTGATCCGTCTCATGGAGAAAAGAAGGTCTGATGTGAAGCAGCAGGTCAGATCCCAGCAGGAAACTGAAGTGAGTCGAGTCAAAGATCTTCAGGAGAAGCTGGAGCAGGAGATCACTGAGCTGAAGAGGAAAGACGCTGATCTGAAGAAGCTCTCACACACAGAGGACCACAACCAGTTTCTACACAACTACCCCTCACTGTCACGACTCAGCCAATCTACAGACTCATCCAGCATCAATATCCGTCCTCTGAGGTACTTTGAGGATGTGACAGCTGCTGTGTCAGAGCTCAGAGATAAACTACAGGACGTTCTGAGGGACCAACGGACAAACATCTTACTGACAGACACTGAAGTCCATGTTTCACTGTCAGGACCAGAACCAGAGCCCAAGACCAGAGCTGAGTTCTTAAAATATTCACGTGAACTCACACTGGATCCAAACACAGCAAACACAGAGCTGTTATTATCTGAGGGGAACAGAAAAGTGACAAGAATGGAACAAGAACAGTCTTATTCTAGTCACCCAGACAGATTCACTTATTGGGTTCAGGTCCTGAGTAGAGAGAGACTGACTGGACGTTGTTACTGGGAGGTGGAGAGGAGAGGAGGAAGAGTTGATGTAGCAGTCACATACAAGAACATCAGGAGAGCAGGGAGATCACATCGATGTTTATTTGGATTCAATGACAAATCTTGGAGGTTAGATTGTGACACAGACGGTTATAACTTTTATTACAACAAAGTCCAAACTCCCGTCTCAGGTCCTCGGTCCTCCAGAGTTGGAGTGTACCTGGATCACAGTGCAGGTATTCTGTCCTTCTACAGCGTCTCTGAAACCATGACTCTCCTCCACAGAGTCCAGACCACGTTCACTCAGCCTCTCTATGCTGGATGGAATTTATGTTATCTGAAGACCTTGCTGAGTTGTGTGAAGTCAAATAGACAGAAGTCATTGAAGGGTTAAATTCTGTGTTCATGTCTCAGCTTGTTGTTTCCATCATTGTTGTGACAGCTGATTGTTGTGGCATTCTTCACCTGTCAATCAAACACTGTGGGCGGTTACTTTGCCCTCTTCTCATGGTCGTTGTGTAAATGTTTGAGTTTCTGTAGGTGGCGCTCCTTCCTGTGTCTGTTTAGCCATGGAGGCTATCACTGCTCATGATGACTTTAGTTTGTATGATCAGAATCCAATCAGAAGAAACATTACTGATCTCCCTGCTCTGATAATCTTTTGTATGCGACTGCACATAACGTCCATCCTCTCCACTCCACCTCCCCAGTAACAACGTCCAGTCAGCTCTCCTCTACTCAGGACCTGAGGATATTCAGGAAATCTGTCGGGTAGAGAATAAGACTGATTGTTTTCATAATCACTTTTCTGTTCCTCCTCAGATAATAACAGATTGTGTTACTGTGTTTTGGATCCAGTGTGAGTTCACGTGAATATTTTAAGAACTCAGCTCTGGTCTTGGGCTCGTCTGGTTCCTGACAGTGAAACATGGACTTCAGTGTCTGTCATGAGATGTTTGTCCGTTGGTCCCTCAGAACGTCCTGTAGTTTATCTCTGAGCTCTGACACAGCAGCTGTCACATCCTCAAAGTCCCTCAAGGACGGATATTGATGCTGGATGAGTCTGTAGATTGGCTGAGTCGTGACAGTGAGGGGTAGTTGTGTAGAAACTGGTTGTGGTCCTCTGTGTGTGAGAGCTTCTCATCAGCGTCTTTCCTCTTCAGCTCAGTGATCTCCTGCCCGCTTCTCCTGAAGATCTTTTGACTCGACTCACTTCAGTTTCCTGCTGGGATCTGACCTGCTGCTTCACATCAGACCTTCTTTTCTCCATGAGACGGTCAGCTCAGTGAATACTTCTCCACTGTCCTCCACCTGCTTTATCAGCAGAGCCATTGATAGCCTCCACCTCCTGTTGGAGCTTCACATCTTTCTCTCTGTCCTGATTCTCTGCTGGATGTTTAGTCGACTCACCTCGAGCTCTCTCTGCCTCTCAGTCCTTTCTGCTGCAGCTGGACTGTGTCGTGGCCTTTATGTTCATCCATAGGCAGCAGATAACAGATACACTGCTGATCAGCGACAAATATCTTCATCACCTCATCATGACGAGAGCAGTGTTTCTCCTGGAGCTTCTTGGAGGCTCCACCAGCTTGTGTTTCTTTAAGGAGCTGCATCATGATGAGGCTGGAGGTGTTTCTCACAGTAAGAGCCAGACAGCCAGACAGGACTTCAAGCTTTCAGTTTTCTCCCAGTGCAGACATCACAGGCCACATCTTCAGGTCCAGCATAGCAGTTCATCAGGAGCAGCTTGGAGTCCGTCTTTTCAGTTCCTCCACTAAAGCTGCTAACATGGTGTTTTTTCTCAGGGACAGGCCTCGGTGTGAAGGTCTGCCTACACTGAGGGCAGCTGTGGATTCTCTTCTCATCCTCTCCATCCCAGTGGTTTTGATACAGTTCATGCAGTAGCTGTGTCCACAGGAAGTAGTCACCGGATCCTCTCAGTAGATCCAGACAGATGGACAAGAGATGGTTTCCCGGTCCAGTTTATTTCCTTGCTGCGCCATTTCTCCTCTCCACGTCAACGACTGTCTGTTTGACTTCCTCATAAGCTGAAACTAGTTTGAGCTCTGATCTCAACAACATGCGGCCTGTCAGCTGACACGTCAGCACATGTTGGTTCCACCCATCTTCAAACTGTAGATCTGAGGGGGAGGGAACAAGGAAACATGAGCGAGAGAGGAGCTGGCTGTGTTTGAGAGCAGAAAGAGGGAAGAAGAAGAGGGAGGGCTGAGTCATTCCAGGAAGAGGACTTGGATGATCTGAGTTCATCCTTGATCGCAAAGTAAGAAAATATCTAAAGATTAAGTTTACTTATTTCCATAATTCCATTTCAACACGTACACTTTCATAGCCTTTATAGATAAGGGCCAAAATTCAATGATTTCAAGTATTTATTTGTTATTTTACAAAATTTGGGTTCCAGCTCAAAAACCCAACGAAACAGGAATTCAAAAAAACTTAGAATACTGTGAAGAAATCAGCCCAGATTTTGCAGGGCCATTAATGTTTTTAAACGGGTGTCCCCCCGAATCTCTACTAAACTCAAAGCACTGACAGGACTTGCCCACTGGCCAGAGACCATATTGATACCCTCCATAGGATGGTAAGCCACAAAAGTTTCCATAGCTAAGGATGCTGGCCTGTTCCATCAGAGTGCGTGTCCAATCATATCAATGGAAAGACTATTTTTTTTGTGGAAAAGGCAAAATGTGTCAGGAGGAAAAGATGACCAGCATAAGAGATGACCTGGACTTCAGCAGATTATCAAACGAGAAAGAAGGAAGATTCAAGAATCTGTGCAGAGACCTAGAAAGTGAAATGAGGCGGGAGTCACAGTTCAAAAAACACCCCCACTTAGACACATCCAGGAGGGCTTAAAAAACTGTCGGGTTCCTTCGGTGGTTCACGCCTTTCTGAGCCTGAGCCAACGCAGAAGCGACCTGGCCCCTGCCCCAAAAAAACATAAAAAATTATCCGCCAAGAAGCCCAAAAACCTGGTTATCCCATGCCATCACAGTTGCTTGACTGGCCCAGTCCAAATGCCAGACCTAAACCCCATAATTTGAGAATTATGGCGGGTATTATCAAGAGGAAAAATGAGGGCCACCAAACCCAAAAACAAAAGAAGACAGAGCTGATAGCAAAGCATCAAGGGAGGAAATCTGGGCTTCCATAACTCCCACGCAATGCCACAGGTGATTGCCTCAATGGCCCGACACATCCGGGCAGTGATTAGGCAAAGGGGGGGGGATTCCCAACCAACGTATTGAACCATTGACGTATCGTTCGAAAGTACCTATTTGACTGATTTTTGATTGTGATCCTAATTTCTTTCTTTCTTCAGCCAACAAACTGAGAAGGTAAATGGTGATTCTTCACAAGTATTCTAATTTTTTGATTTCTGTTTTTCGTGGGTTTTTTGAGCCTGGAAGCCAAAATATGTAAAAAAATAACCAATAAATACTTGAATCGTTTGAATTGTGGGCCCTGAATCTAAGAAGTCATGAAAGGGGATACCTTTGACGGGACATTATGGAAATAAGTAAACTTTTCTTATGATTTTTCAAAAGTTTTTGGAAAGGGTCTGTAATGATCTGTAGAGTTCATACACTTTGACGCTGTGAAGGAAAATAGTTCCTGTTAAGTTTCACCTGGAAATGAGTCCAAAAAGCGAAACAGAAGACTTTTCTAAAACACGCTGATCTGAAGGTTGTGACCTACAGGTAAATCCTCCAGTCAGTGACAATCATCAGCCAACAACCACTAATATAAAGGCAATCATTTCATCTTCTTCATCTTCAGTGAGAAATCCTCGACTTGTCGTAAACGGTGAGCTGTCCGAGACGAGGACTACAAACACAGGAGCATCACCAGCTGCCATTTTTCACCTTTGTTTCTTTTCTTGGAAACCAGTGGCGTTCAACTTATTACACACGTTTACTGGTTAAATATTATACAGTATGTAAACGTTAGTTCAAAGTTTGCACAACCACAAACCTATTACAGCAACAAGACTCCAGAAGAAGTGAGTCAGTCTCCCTAAGTCCCCATGTCCAAATTGTCCAAACTTTCACAGCAGAAAAAATTTTTCCCCGTTCATGTGCTGTAACTCTCACACCAATCTGCTCGTGCTATGTGGTGTACTATATGCACCTTTATTCTCAATACGTTTCAATATGGTGGGAGCTACATTCAAAATAAAATTACTGTCTAGGGTAAACGAATGACTCCACTCTCATAAGACAGATGAGAGGCTAAGGTAGGTGGGCCGATATATGAATTATACTCGATATATCGCCGGCTTGTTCTACGTGAGATTATGAAAATATACATATCGCGACCATCGAGTACTAGTCTTGTCCGTGACATGTTTTAAGCCGTCTGCATTTAATTCAGAACCCACGAAAGATCCCCTGCACGCATGCGTTAACCTTTTTGTTCAAGTGAGGAGAGACGAGGCCCACTGGCCCACAACGGGGGCGTCGTACCACGGTCACCTGAGCAGGTTAGCTTCCAGTATAGTCAATGAGGACTCACCAGGGTTGTCCCAGAAGCGTCTCTCGCGTCCGTTGCATTTCTATTTTGCCGCGAGCGCCTGCTCAACCTCGTAAAATTTCAACAGAGGCACTGCGCACAAGACAGGAAAAAAATCGGCACAGAATAAAACGTAATAAACTTCCGCACCCTTTCAAAATCTAAATATTAAAACACAATTACGCAGTTCACGAGCTTATCACAACTTCACATAAGTTACTCATGACGTTGCACCAGGTTGCTCAAAGATCGATCACAAGGGTCTCAAACATGCACGCGAGAGTACTGATTGTTTGAAGTGGAAACAAACACCACAATCATTTCTTACACAACAGATTCTTTTTATAATCTCCTCCACGTCGGAGAAGCAAAAAGTCAGCTGTTGTTGTTGTTTTTCTGTATACACCGTTTATCGCGGGCGTCTCGTGTAAGTCCAGATTCTCGCCGTGAATTCTCGCTACGCTGCCGGTGTGATTGACGAGTGCAGAGGACGGCAGCCGGTTACTAAGTAAATAGAGGTCTACTTGGAATCATCATACTGATTTATTTTTTTGCCATCAAAGGGCTTTAAATCTAACATTCATAGTGATTACAGGAGAAAAAAAAATATCGAGATATTATATCGTGTTCGCGCTATAGCTTTAAACATACGAGATATTGGTTATAGGCCATATCGTTGCAGCCCTAGGTTAAGGTTAACAACTAAAATTTGCTCAAGAGCACACCACACTGATTTAAAAACAAGCAAACACAGCACCAGTTTACCTTTGCTTATGATGAAATAAAGAAAGTTTTTACTTGTACGGAAAATACCATGACCCAGACCTGGAAAAAAAAAAAAACCAAACACTTGAAAAAAAAAAACCCGGGTACTGAGTGTGCCCTTCTTTGTTTAGTAAGTTTAGTTTTTAGTTATCAAGCTTGCAATAATTATATAGTTGGACGCCCTTAACGTTGGAGCTCATGAGGAAAACCCAGATCTGCTTCCGATACCTCGGTCATAGGAAAAAACCCTTCAGGCGTCTCTCCTGGACCCGGCTCAGCCTTGCAGCAAGTCCACCACCGCTGAGAAGCTTCCTCCAGGCTGCAGTTCTGTCCGCGAAGAGGGCAGGGCCGAAACCAGACAGCAACGAAGGTAAAGCTGTGCTCCGGCTAGCTGGGATTTCACCCGGGACTAAAAAAACAAACTGAGGCAACGGCGAACGGTCCCATCCGCTCTTTACGTCTTCAGCAAACGCTTAACGTCCATTAAAAACTAAAGAGGACACTCAGTTGCTCAAACTTATGGTTGAAAACCTAGGACATCTAAATAGACGCGTCTGAATCGTACGTCGAACTGTGTCCGCCATATTGGATGTGGCAGGTCTGCCCGTAAACTAATACAAGAAATGGACTGAACTTCATAAAGCGCCTTCTTACAAAGTTCTTTAATTAATGTTCTTATACACCCCCTTCACACACCACACTAATATGCTGGAAACAACACAGGCACCAGAAAACAACGTATTTAACCTTTTAAAGTGATGATTTATAATGTTTAGCCTTATGTAAGCACCAAACCAACGTATGTATTTTTTCTAATGCCGAGTGTTTTACAGCTATATGTGTGATAACCCTGTTAACTGTGATGATAAAATATTGAACCATATTTATAGTTAACATTTAATCTGTGTCTATAAAACCCGATTGAAATGCGATGTGGCATGAGGGTTCTGAAGTGAAGAGCAACACACACACACACACACACACACACACCATATCTAGTATCTTATAATACCATACACACCACATGATACACGAAACATATATACTATACTACCTACAACATATAGTACACCACACAACACACACGTACTAATTATATTATATATATATATATATGCGTGTGTGTCATATGTATTGTATATATGTTCACGTGTAATGCTCTTTATTCGAAAACCCTCATGGTCACATCTACATTTCAGGATCTGGTTATCTATAGACACATTAAATGTTAAATATAAATATTCAATATTTGATCATCACAGTATAACAGTTTACACACCAGTAGCTTAAACTCATCATTAGAAAAATACATTACGTTGGTTGGTGCTTACTAAGGAATAAATGTTCTAATCCATCATTTAAAAAGTTACAATACGTGTTTTTTGGTGCTGTTGTTTCCACGATACTATTAGTGGTTGTGTTGAATGGGTTGTCTAAGAGCACATTAACCTTAGAAACTTTGTAGAAAGCGCTTTATGAAGTTCAGTCCATTTCCTTGTATTAGTTTACGCCAGACCTGCCATTTCCAATATGGCGGGACCCGTTTGACGTATCGGACCAACGGACCAACCCGCTCAATGCGCCGTCTGTATATGTCTATGTATTGTCCATGTTATATGTCTATGTATATATGTCCATGTTATATGTCCATGTATATTAGTCTATGGTTTTTTACTCTCACGTACTCTCTCTCTTCCCCGCTCGTCTCCCTCTCCTCACATCTCGCGCGATCTCAGTATGAAACCCAAGATATTAAACCCCCACCCCAAGGCAGCAATCTTAAAGTAAAACAATTATTACATCTGTATTAGACACTAAAAATCATTAGCGCTCATCGTGAGCATATTCCACATATTTAAAATGTAAAAACTTAAAGTATACAATCTTCAGTAACTCATAACGGACAGAAGTTGAACATCTCATGAATAGTAGCTTACAGTTTAAGGAAACAATAACTGATATTGAATCAGGTTATTACAATGACAACTGCACTGAGGGTGAATTTATATCAACCTCACCTGTTCCATATATTAGCTTAAAGTTATGCGGATTAAGCCTTGGACGCTTTGATTGCACAGGTGGGTGTGGTTACAGTGGCTTGTTTGATCAACCCAGGCTTCATTCAGCTCCACCTCTATAACCATTTTAGATTAGTCGGGAGGCGGCGGAGGCGGGACCGCCCAGACGGAGACGGACCAGAGCGACCACACGGAGCTTCACAACGGCACTTTGTCACGATGCATCATGTTTTCTACAGTCTGTGGTGATCCATCTGTCTTTTCTTCTTCTTACTGTCAGTCACCTTCAGTTCAAACTCAACTTTATTTGTCACTTTCACCACGAGCAACGCGCTCAGTGAAAAAAAACAGGGTGAATGTTTCACTAGAAGTAGTACTTGCAGTTATCTCGTCTTATCAGTTGTGTATGTTGTTAAAGAAAAGGTTGTCACACAGCAGAGGCTCATTGGACTGAAGGTCAATATTGGAACAATAAACCAGGTCAGTGAAGCACCATGCCTCTGTTTTCTCGTGTGTGTCAGGACTCAACTCAACTTGTTCACAGCAAACTTGACCCAATGAATCCAGACTGTGTTTCACTTTGTTTCAGTTCTGTGTAATAAATTCCTCTTATTGACTGAGGACACAAACTAAATGTTGTTTCTTCATGAATCTCACATATGTACAAGAAAAACATGAATCACTCTCCTTATT
>NC_040011.1:11157141-11192226 GCF_000972845.2 Larimichthys crocea | reverse complement strand
GGATTCTGATCATACAAACTAAAGTCATCATGAGCAGTGATAGCCTCCATGGCTAAACAGACACAGGAAGGAGCGCCACCTACAGAAACTCAAACATTTACACAACGACCATGAGAAGAGGGCAAAGTACCGCCCACAGTGTTTGATTGACAGGTGAAGAAATGCCACAACAATCAGCTGTCACAACAATGATGGAAACAACAAGCTGAGACATGAACACAGAATTAACCCTTCAATGACTTCTGTCTATTTGACTTCACACAACTCAGCAAGGTCTTCAGATAACATAAATTCCAACACACACACACACACACACACACGTCAGCAGGAGGCTCAGGACACGTTCGGATCTGATCAATAACAGGTGACTGACTTGTCGAGGGCGGGGATGTTCCTCTTGGCCGTGATGGCTCTGAAGCGGAGGATGATGTGGATGCAGAGGAAGACGGCGATGCTGTCGTAGCAGTCGGACACGTACGTGGACATGCTCTTCTGTGGACACAGACAACAGGACTGAACAACACGACACCAGAACACGGAGCGGCCGACGCTTCGTGTACTGAACACGGCTGCGTTCGTACCAGGAACATGCTGAGAGTTTTTCCCATGATGCTGTTGAAGAGGTCGAGCGCAGAGTTTCCGGTGACCATGAAGAAGTCGGACAGGAAGAGGAACTCTCTGCAGCCGTTGTCCAGCAGAGCGTAGTGCTGACTGCGAAACAGCGTCTCATAGGGATACTGACGGAGAGAGGACACAGTCAAACAGGCTGCAGGTTCAATAAGACGCCACCAGGTGTCAGTGTCAGCTGACGCTGCTAGATGTTTGTCTGCTGTCGTCCTGTTTTCAGGTTCATATCTTCAGAAAGGTGTCGCAATATCAAGTTATTAATTATTCTCACTGCTCGTCCCTGCACCAACACTTCAACACTTTTTTGTGAATGCTGACGACTGCGTCTCGGTTCTGTGGACGTCTCACCCTGCTGTCTCCTCTCTGAGCCGTGTGTGGGACCAGGATCGGACCCTCGAGCTCGGCAGGACTCAGGATGGCGCCACGCTGGCCCAGAGTGAAGATGGTGTTCCTGCTCTTTAGGGACGGTTTGGAGAAGAAACGTGCAGCGAGGAGTCAAGGAGTGGAAACAAGGAAACGAGTGTTCACACAGAGAGACGGCTGAGGCACGAGGATGTGATGATTACAGAGTTCAGGGGTGATAATAAGCTCGTATCTGATCAACATGTTCTTATGTCTGGAATGCAGAGACACACACTCAGACAGTTCAGACTGTTCAGCCAGAGTTCTTCAGCTGTTCAGTGTCTCTACCTGTGTTGAGTTCCACAAGAGAGAAACTGAACGTTCAGCTTCGTGTAGAACTGTGTGTGACGGACGTTAGTGCACAAGCTCATGTTGGTGATTTCTTCACACTTTATGGAAACAGAGTAAAAGTTAAACTCTGAAACCCGACGTGACGTTCTGAAGGATATCTTTCTTGGCCGTGTCTTCGACTCCCATCAGGTCGTCTTTGTCTGCGACCTCCTCGTACTGCAAACACATTATGATGATTATTATTATTAATATTGTGCGGATTGACCTGGGACGTGTCGGCGTGTGTGTGTGTGTGGACCTGACCTGAACTTTGAGCAGCCGGCCGCTGTACGACTTGAAGTAACTGTAGTAAATCTTGCTCATCGTGTCCACGTACTCGTCTCTGATCTCCTTGGCAACCGTCCTCTCATTGGCCAGAAGGAACTGATAGAAAAATCTGCAGAGACCAAACAAAGAGACAGAGTCATCGGCTTTGACTTCACAACGCAGACGATGTACGACTGTGGACAAACAGACACACACACTAGTCATAACATGTGCTGATGGTGGAGCTGATGGTGGAGCTCACCTGTACTTGAGCAGAGTGTTCTGAGGGATCTGGTAGTTGGTCATCGGCTTCCTGAAGGAGTAAATCTTCTGAAGAATGAACTCTCGGATCTTTGACACCGCCTGCAGAGACACAAATGTTACAACGTTTCATGTACGAGTCTTTAAACGACATCAATCCACAGAATATCTGGATAAATCTTCATCTGTGTTCGTTACTGACGAAACGCAACAATTAGTCGATTAATTGATCAACAGAAAAATAAATCAGCCATAATGAGGACGAGGTCATCAAAACATCTGATGAAGACACTTTGGGTTGTGGGATACTGTTCAAAGTTTTATAAACTAGCAAAGCTTCAGGAAATCAAACGATCATGAAAACAGACGACTGTCTCCGTCTCGTCTCCGTCTCTGTGTCTCACCTTGAGTTTGAGGCGGTCCACGATGTCCTGGATGTCGGAGCAGGCCAGCGTCTCTCTGAAGCTCAGCTCTTTGGCGAAGTTGATCTTGTTGTTGAGTTCGTGGAGTTGCTCCAGGAACTCCTGCTCCGTCACCGGACTGTCTAGGATGGTGCTGCGAGGACACGGGGCACGCCGTCAGACAAAATAAACGCCCCACGGTACATCTTACTGTCTCCACCTTCTGAAACTTACGAGATCATGGCTCCGGGCACCACCAGCTCGTCCACCAGCTGGCTGAGGTGGCTGCGCACCGCCTGCCTGTTCTTCAGACGGACGTTCATGCTGACCGACTGCTGCTGCAGAGTCTGGATCTCACTGCTGATGGAGGACAGGTCGCTCTGGAAGCCGCTCAGCATGCCCTCCATCCGCTGAGAGGACAGACACAAAACAACCAAACATTTCTCAACTCCAACTCCATCAAGCAGTGACTGTGGGATCAGGATGAAGGCGCCTCGTCTTACCTCCAGGATGGAGTCGCAGGCGGTGATCTGGTTGTGCAGCAGAGCAATGTTCTGACTCTCCTTGATGTCTGACAGATGAACAGTCAGGAAAACCACCACAGATCATCAGAGAGAGAAAAACCTGAAGGAGCTCCAACGTCACATTTTAAGACTTCAGTCAAAAAGAACCAAAATAATGTTAGAAAATTCAATATTATTAGTATTTTCACACACTAATATCGTGGATCAAAGTGATGTGTTCAAACTGTAGTTAGGCTGGAGCTTTGTCATCTCCATCTCCTGCATGAACCAGCGTGAACAGAGTCTGACGTAGCCGTGCTCCATCAGGTGATGAGTCTGAATAACGTGTAGTGTCAGAACAGCTCGACATGAAGGATACAGTCTTTGATGGAGGCCTGTTCGATCCTCTGCAGCTCTGACTCCACCTGTTTGGAGTACTGACGAAGGTCAACGCCCTGAAAACAGATGGAGGGAAGACCACCGTCACCATGTTTATAATACACATGCTCACTGCTCGCTCGCTTTGGTTTCACAGTTTAAAATGGGGACAATAACCACAGCAGAGTATGTAGACGTCTTTGAACCAGCCTCCTTCACCTCAGGACTTCTGTTAAATCCTGATCTCCAACCTGCTGTGTCAGACTTTACTGTCGTGGTTTTCTCACCGTTTTGAGCGCCTCCTTCACGAGGTCATCTTCCAGATTGGCCTGGATGTGAACTGCAGGAGGACAGAGAGGGGCGACATCTTTACCAACCCTTTACTAACACTAAGGAGACACATCAGATCTGGACATGGCTTCAAGTGTAAGTTTACGGAGCTTCTGCAGGTTGGAAAAACGTTACACATGTGACACTCCTTCAATATCTGTGTGTGTAAACTAAAACTGTACTACAGAGAAGTTCCAGTCACAGTATCCTGCTGCATTGATGATCTGTTTAAACCTCTGCAAACACACTGCTTACACATTATTAAAGGGATAGTTCCAAACTATAAAACGTCTAAATAAATGTAGAGTGTGTCTGACAGACATTATTACTATTACATAGCATATTACTATAACAAAGTCAGTCAAAGGCAGCTTGAGGTTGCCGAGCAACCAGGGTCAGCTGCAGGTCAGAGCATTAACTGCAGCTGTGCTCTGTCTGTGTGTGAGTGACTGCTGAGAGACACAGAAAATCTCTAAATGAAGCCCCTCCAACTAGTGGACACTAATGCCAAACGGTAGGTGGTATCAAAAAGCCCAAATGACCGTGAGCATCCTCATCTTGTCGACCATGTGAATGCTGAATTTCAGTGTGTGAAGTTAAAAAATGTGACCTGGGGAGAGAGAGAAAGAACAGGTGCCCCGTGCTCCTTTGGGAAATTTCTCCTCTCCAGTTTACATGGGAGTAGATGGGGCTGTCGGTGGGTGATCCTGGAGCATCAGTGCGTCTCCCGCCAAAACTATAAGTCTGACAGCTTCAGCAGTGATATCGCTGCGTAGCCCACGAATTTTCCTACGTTTCTATGTAGAAATTATTTCTGTAGAGTGACATCTGTGGCCTCGAGAGCCGTTTGCAAATGTATTTTTTGACAAATGTTTCTCTCCCTCTCCACTCTAGCTCGGGAACATTCTACCAATTCACACCCATTGTAAACTTTGCCGTGGTTTTTGGTGATTTTTGGCAAAACCGTTTGGTGAAACTCTTAGAAAAGTCACAGCTCAACATTCCTGACCGAGCCGGTCGTTTTGATACCTTTTTTGTGTTTGTGCGACTAAAACCGAGGGAGGAGTAGCGCGCTGAAACTCCTGGAATATGTCAGAATAATATTGTTCAGAATTTCTAGATATTAGTTTTTGAAGCGTCATTTTCTGAGTCACGTCCTGTGGGATGTCGTGTACGCTGACCGTGATGTAGATCTGTGATCGGTGGATTAAAATCAGTCTGCTGATGTTTGAGTCTGAACATCTCGTTTAGAAGTCTCTCCTACTTTTCTAAAGTTTGATTCACGTTGTGCAAACTGAGCAGATCCGTACATCTCTTGATTTATTTTAGTCATCGATGTTTCTGTGAACTTCTTTTCTCCTGTGTGTGAACATGTGAGCATGTTTTTATGGAGGTGTCTTCAGGGTGAAAGCGCAGGAACTGAGAAGAGGGTTTGAGCATTGTGGAACTTTGATGTGATGATGACTGAGGGTTGCAAGATTCTGGAAACTTTCCATGGGAATAAACTGGGATAATTAAAGGTTAGCCCTTTAACAGGGAACCTGAATATAGTTGGTGAAAATATATTTAGCATAATCTCGACTTGACTCAAACTACGATCATCACCCTCCAAACGTTCGTCTCCTGACGTGGTCGACTTCTCGCCGTACACGCTTTTATTTTAAAGGAAAGAAATCTGCATTTTTACTAACTTCTCCTTGTCTCCTTTTCTTTCCTCCTTGTCTCCTCCTCTCTTCCAGGCACCGATGTCTTCCCCACCAGAGGAGGACACCCCCACCCTCGCGTCAATCATCCCGGCGTCCATCCTCTCCTCGGCCCTGTCGGCCGCCGTGTCGGCCGCCATGGCGGTGGCGATGGCCGTGGACGGCAAGGAGAGTCTCGCGGCGCTGCTAGAGGAATGGGAGGAAGCCCAGCGAGGCACCACGGAGCAGCTGGTGTCCATCCTCACCAAGTGAGCAGAGACACACACACACACACACACACACACACACACACACACACACTCGGCTGACTCGTCTGTGTGTTTTCTGCAGAATCTCTGAGCTGATCGAAAAAGAGACGGGAGAGTATCACAAAGCCGACCCCGACCCGTTTGACGACCGTCACCCAGGTCATCGTACGTTTATGTTTTTAAAAGTTCCAAAGGTTTTAGAATCGACACGTCTGATTGGTCGTTGTGTGACTCTATAGGACGGGCGGACCCGAACTGCATGCTGGGAGTTCTCCTGAAGATACTCTTCATGAACGACGACTTCACGAACGCCGTGAGGACGCGTGCACGTTCTCACACACACACACACTTTGTGTATTCTTTGTTTGATTGTGTGTGTGTTTGTGTTCCAGCTGTTGGACACGTACATCATGACCAGCAGAGAGCTGAGCCTGAACACAGCCGCCTGCCGTCTGCTTCAGAACATCATGCCGGGTCTGGAGACGGGCGTCGTCTTCCAGGAGAAGGTCCGACTCCAAAATATAAAACGCTGCACGATGGAGACGATCTTTGTTTTGCATCGTGATGATGATGAAGTGTGTGTGTGTGTGTGTGTGACAGGAAGGGCTGGTTGAGAAGTTGTTCACCTGGGCTCGTGAAGCGGAGCGACCGCTGTGCGTCTATGCCACGGGCCTGCTGGCCCGAGCCATGAGCAACCAGGAGGTGGCGGCCAGCTACAGAGAGGAGAACGCTCAGCTGGTGAGGTCTCGCGCTACCTTCCTCTGATGGTCACACCACCACCTGCAGTCTTCATCGTGTGTTTGTTTCCCGTGAACTCTCCAGGTGCCGATCATGATTCAGCGCCTGCGTGAGCTGCAAAGCGAAGAGGCCAAGAGTCGCTCCGGTCCGGCCACGGCGGCGCCGGCCCAGAATCTACCTCAGGACTCTCAAGACGAAACGAGCCAAACCTCAAACAGCTCAGCAGAGCAGCAGGAGAAGAAGCCGGGAGACGACGGGAAGACTTCGTCACAGCTCGGTTCAGCCATGAAAAACGGCGGCTGCAGCGGATCCAGCTCGACCCGACTGCTGCCAGACTTTGTTTACCAAGCGAGCCTAGACCTCGCCTCCAAGGAGGCGGAGGACAGGCAGGGAGGAAGAGGAGCAGGAGGGAGGAGACGGGTGGTGAAGGAGAACGGGAGGAAGGCGAAGCAGAAACTCAACTACACCTCCTCCTCCACCTCCTTCAGGACCGAGGACAAGGAGGAGGAGGTGGAGAGAAACGAGGCGAGCAAGCAGCAGCCCACCAACAGCAGCACCTCCTGGTCCGAGATGAGCTCCATGGTGATCGGCTCCGACTACCACCTCTTACCGCTGAGCCCGGCCATGGAGCAGAGGCTGATCCTGCAGTACCTGACGCCGCTCGGGGACTACCAGGAGGTGAGACACCTGAAGAGGAGCATGCATGGAGGCTCGCAGTGTTTCTTTTTTTTTGACTCGTGTCCATGAATCTTTGTCTCTCCTGCAGCTGCTCGCCGTCTTCATGCAGATGGACACTCGCTCGTTGCTGATGAACTACATCGACCTCTGGCAGACCAAAACTGTCCAGCTCACCTTCGACGCTCTCCTGGTAAGACTGTCCGCCTCCAAACACGTCTCCGACACACTCACACCTTTGATATACAACATGACGAACGCTGTGTGCTTCCTCTTCAAAGGAAACATTCAGCGTTCATTCAACAGTTTTCAGTTTGAAGCGTTCCCTGACCTCTCAGTCTGCGTCACGCTCTGCGTGCTCACACATTCAGTCAATCAAACTTTTGTCTTTATCTTCTCCTCCACCCTCCACCTCCTCCACCCCACAGGAGCGTGTCTGTGCGTGGAGGATAAGACAGACCTTTGTGGGTGGGGTTGCTCTGAGCTCCACGATGGAGCAATAAGCAACTTTACTGAGTGTTTGAAGGCCAGACGTCGTAACGTTCACTTCCAAGTCCATGTTCACAGATTATTACATGAGCATGAATAAAGTTGATTCACAGCTGCAAATATGTGACAGTAAAGTCCATAAATGTCTAAATGATCGTCTGTCCATCAGTGTGACCATGAAACAAGTCAACATCAACATGGTGATAAAGTTTATTTGGTGAACGCTGCAGACTGAAGTCACACGTCCTGCTGAGTCCTTCACTGAGTATCAGAGTCTGTGTCTCGTGTCATGTCTCATGTCTGGAGTCTCGTCTCGTGTCTCATGTCGTGTCTCATCTTGTGTCTCGTAGGGGATGTAACGATACACTCGACTCACGACTCGATTCGAGTTCACGATACGATTTTTTCACGATTTCTTTTTATCAAAATGAGCTACAGACAAATTATGACCAAATAAAATTATCTTTTTATTTGTAGGAAAAAAATCTGAGGTGCTTTCTTTACAGAAACAGTTTGTGTTTCTCTTATAAAAAGTGCAACTTACATCTTAAACAAACACATGACAGATATCTGCTTTCTTTAAAAACAGTCTCACAGTAAACTGCTGTTAACTGCTGTGATGTGCAGTTTTCGCTCCCGAGGTGGCGAAACGTTACTTTGCTTCTCACTGTGGCGGCTGATATGCTGCTGCATGTTGCTTGTGTTGCATGTTGCTGCTGCATGTTGCTCGTGTTGCCGCTATATGTCGCAGTCTCTCTATGTTTCCATGCTGTTTTGGTTTAGTCTGTTTCTCACGGTTGTATTTGTGTATATATTGAATCCAAAATGCTCCACACAGGTGATTTCAAACTGCTCGCTGCGTCCTCTGTTTCAAAGCTGTTTTCTACCGTCGCCATGTCTTCCCTCGCTCTGTGCTCCGTACCTACGTAGTGACGTGAGTCACGTGACTTGACGCCTGACGTTGAACAAATGAATCACCAACCAGTGACTTTTTTTAAGATAACATAAGAAAAACAACGTATCCTACTTCTCTCGCATTCGCCAAGAATCGTGACAAATTTTTTCTGTCAACCGATGCGAGTCGTCAGATTTTTAATCGTGTCACGATGCATAGTTACATCCCTAGTGTCTCGCCTTGTGTCTCTTCGTGTCTCATGTCGTGTCTCTTCGTGTCTCATGTCTCGTGTCCGTCCTCAGTATCTCGCCTCGCTGCTCCTCCATAAGAAGTTTGCAGCGGAGTTCATCGCTCACGGAGGAGTTCAAAAACTTCTGGAGATCCCGAGGCCGTCGATGGCGGCGACCGGAGTGTCTCTCTGTCTGTACTACCTGGCGTACAATCAAGATGCTATGGAGAGGGTGAGCGCGCGCGCACACACACACACACACACACACACACACACACACACACTGTTCCCTGATCTTTCCTTTACCTCTGCTCTCTCTCTCTCTCTCTAGGTGTGCACGCTCTCAGGCGGCGTGCTGTCCGACATGGTGTCCTACGCTCTGTGGCTGCTGGAGTCGTCCCACGCTTCAGGCGTCTGCCACGCCACCATGTTCTTCTCCATCTCCTTCTCCTTCAGGGCGGTGCTGCAGCTCTTCGACCATCAGGACGGCCTGCGGCGGCTCGTCAACCTGGTCAGGACTAAACGTTTGAACTTACACTGAAAGTTTAACTCTTAAATTAATCTTAAAGCTCCAACATGTGAGATTTAACACCTGTATTAACGAGGCGCTCGCACCTGTATTGATGAGGTTCTGATGTCCCCTCCTCTCCCTGCAGGTCAGTACTCTGGAGATCCTGAACACAGACACAGAGGTGTCCGTAATGAACGACGATCAGGTGTTCTCCAGCCGACAGACAGCCAAACACACCTGCATGGCTCTGCGCAGGTACAGTGGATACAAGTGTCCAGATAAGTTTATTAGAAGGTGGTGACGGACCTGCAGACATGAACCTCGTCTCTGCACCTGCAGCTCTTTAACTGATCGTTGATGGTGTGTTCAGGTACTTCGAGGCTCACCTGGCCGTGAAGGCCGAACAGGTCAAGCAGTCCCTGCACTCGTCAGACGGAGGCACCGTCGTCCCCCAGCAGCCGTTTTACAAGGTGTGTGTGTGATGTGTGTGTGATCATCAGCATGTTAGAGAGGAGTGAACGAAACACACTGAGTGTGTGTGTGTGTGTGTTGTGTGTGTGTGTTTCCAGGCGTACACGTACACCAGGGAGCAGGTGATCGAGATGATGGAGTTCCTCATCGAGTGTGGACCTCCGCAGCTGCACTGGGAAGCGGTCGAGGTTTTCTACAAGCTGTCCTGCGTCCCTCTGATGCTGCAGCTCATCTCCACAGCCTGCGACTGGAGGACTTACTACGGCAGGTAAAGTACGAGAGAGCGCCGTGACGAGTCGTGATCGTCTGCGAGTGTGTCGCTAACTGTTTTTTCTCGCCTCCCTTCCCAGGAGTGACACCGTGCGGTACGCACTCGACATCCTGGCCATGCTGGTGGTGGTTCCGAAAGTCCAGTTGGTGCTGGCGGACACGGTGGACGTTCTGGATGAAACCAGGTCGCCTGTTTCCACTGTGGGTCAGTATGACTCTGAGAGTTTGTGGACATCGCAGGCGAAAGTAACCTTGTCGTCCGTGCTGAAGCAGAACACGAGCATGTTTTCATCGCAAGAACATTATTTACTTTGCAGTACAGATCCGTTCAGTCAGTCACGTGTGTCGATGTGTCTCGTGTCTGCAGGTATGAGCATCATTCTAGGCGTCGCGGAGGGCGAGGTGTTTGTCAACGACGCCGAGATCCAGAAGTCTGCGCTACAAGTGAGCACACAGATGTTATTCTACTCAGATTACTTCCATGGTAACTGAACTGAACTCGTGTGATGAACATCCGTCTTCCTCCACCCCAGGTGATCATAAACTGTGTGTGCGCTCCGGACCAGAGCCTGAACACGCTGGGTGCCTTTGCCGTCGCCCCTCTTAGGCCGTCGCTCCACCCCCAGCAGCCCCCGGCTCCCCACAACCGAGTGCTGGCCCACATGTGGCAGGTGGTGCAGAACAACAACGGTATAAAGGTGAGCACGGAGAAATGATTTCTTTCCTGAAGGAGTCGGCCTGTCTGCTGCTCCCACACTCTCTCCTCCTGTCTGCCTCCGTCAGGTGCTGCTGTCTCTGCTGTCGGTGAAGATGCCCATCACGGACGCCGACCTGATCCGCTCCCTGGCCTGTAAGGCTCTGGTCGGACTCTCTCGCAGCACCGCGATCAGACAGATCATCAGCAAACTGCCGCTCTTCACCAGCAGCCACATTCAGCAGGTGAGCGCAGACAAAGTCCTGAAGTTTAACGCCGAGTGTCGCTGCCGTCGTCAGCGTTTAGCTCACCTCCTTCTTCTTCTTCTTCTTCTTCTCGTCTCCGCAGCTGATGAAAGAGCCGGTGCTGCAGGACAAACGAAGCGAGCACGTCCGTTTCTGCCGATATGCCGCTGAGCTGACCGAGCGGGTGTCCGGCAAGCCTCTCCTCATGGGCAGCGACGTGTCGCTGGCTCGCCTGCAGAGGGCCAACGTGGTCGCTCAGTCGCGGATCACCTTCTCCGAGAAGGAGCTCCTCATGCTGATCAGAAACCACCTCACCGCCAAAGGCCTCCACGAGACGGCCAACTTGCTCATCAAAGAGGCCAACTTACCTGTAGCATCGCTCTGTCCACACTCCACCTGCATCACCCCACCTCCTCCCTCCTCCTCCATCCTTCCCAGGTCTTGCCGGTTAGCCGGCGGGATCGCAGCTCGTAACGCTGGCCACGTCGGATCCTCGCCGGTCTCCTCGGTCGTCGCCCCTGCAGCGGCGTCCTCCTCCACTCCCTCTTCTTCATCTCGTTGCCTCGTCAGCCCTCACCCGTCATGCCCCTCCTCATCCACCTCCACTCACCCTCCTCATCTGGTCGGGCGGATTTTGTTCTCGCGGGAGCGCCCGACGGCTCACTGCAGCAGCTCAGGGAAAAAACTCCGCGCGCTGAAACAGAAGTCAGACCACGGTGCTTTCATCCAGGTGAGTCAGACGCTTAATGAACGATTCATTTCTGATCACGAAGCCGCGATGTCCTTTTAATCCGTTCTCCGTCTCGCAGACTCCAGCCATGAAGAAGCAGCTGGAGCGCCACCTCCCCTCCCCGCCGACCCTCGACAGCATCATCACCGAGTACCTGAGGGAGCAACACGCCCGCTGCCCCAACCCCGTCACCACCTGCCCCCCGTTCTCCCTCTTCACCCCGCACCGCTGCCCCGAGTCGAAGCAGCGACGACAGGCGTCGCCCAACTTCACCGCCCGCCTGGGCAGCAGGGTGCTGTACCCGAAGTACGGAGGCGTGGACCGAGGGTGTCTGGACAGACATCTGATCTTCAGCAGGTGAAGAGCCGCTCGCAGCGCTTCGCCAGATTTCTGCTGCGTCTCCGATTATTTAAAGTCTTTCTTCTTTCTAATCTCGGTTTCAGGTTTCGTCCCATGTCGGTGTTCCACGAAGGCGACGGAGACGAGAGCGGCTTCACCTGCTGTGCCTTCTCCGCCCGCGAGCGCTTCCTGATGCTGGGAACGTGCTCGGGTCACCTCAAGTTCTACAACGTCTTCTCCGGAGAGGAGGTGGCCAACTACACCTGCCACACGTCGGCCATCACGCACCTCGAACCCTCCAGGGTGAGTTCACGCTGCAGATCGACTCGGGGTGACGCGTTTGAAGCTTCGCAGAGAGCTTCAGCTCGTCCGGGCTGTTCTGCTTCACACTCTGCGCTCTCATGGCGTCGCTTTCAGCGCTTTCTGTAAAAACACTGAACACGCAGCAAAATTCAGACAGACGCAGTCAGAGACGAGTAGAGAGATTTACCTCCAAAACTGGACAAGATTCATCAGCTGCCAACAAGTTCATTTTATTTTCACGATCACGTTAATGAACACGAGCTAAAATAACTATAACTATTATAATAAACAATTAGTATAAGTTCTTTTTTATGTCGATGATTAACTAAAAAATGACAGATGATTCTTTTTAATCGAATTTCTTTGGAGGTTTTGTGATTAAAATAAAGTGTGACAGTTGTTTGTCTGCATGTTGGAACACATCGATTAACCATTAAAGTCATTTTTCATGCAGAAATGTCATAAAGATTTTTATAATCACATTAAACTGAATATCTTAATTAATCAATTAAATTAATTAATTAATGTAGAAAATTGGTTGCTGATTTTTGAATGAATGTTTTTGTTTGTTCTTTAATAAAAATAAAAATGTTCATCAAAGTTTGTGTTTGTCTCTCAGGATGGTAAACTGTTGCTGACCTCGGCGTCTTGGAGCGTCCCGTTGTCTGCTCTGTGGAGTATGGACGGTGTTTTTACCATGAAGTAAAGCTCACACACACACACACACACACACATTTACACACACACACACACTCAGCTGTTCCTCCTGGTGTGTGGTCTGTGCAGTTTAACGAGTTCGTTCTCTCTCTCAGGAACTCGTTTGTCGACGATCACTACGTCGAGTTCAGTAAACTCTCTCAGGACCGAGTCATCGGCACAAAGGACCAAGTCGCACACGTACGTCGCCTGAACCGTCCTGTCGCCTGAACGTTCTTCCTCCATGTTAGTAACGTCGGTGCAACGTTCTTTCTACGTTTGCAGATCTACGACATCCAGACGGGTCAGAAGACTCTGACGCTGAACGACCCCGCCCTGGCCAACAACTACAAGAGGAACTGCGCCACCTTCAACCCCACCGACGACCTGGTGCTAAACGACGGCGTGCTGTGGGACGTGCGGGCGTCACGGGCCATCCACAAGTTTGACAAGTTCAACATGAACATCAGCGGAGTGTTCCACCCCAACGGCCTGGAGGTCATCGTCAACACCGAGATCGTATCCTCCGAACAAGAACACTAATTACCTTAAACTCACGGCAATATGAAGAATACACTCAGGTCTGTCTGCAACTACCACTGCAGTTGTCTGTAGTTGTACAGTAGTTGTACAGTAGTTGTCTGTAGTTGCTTGAAGTTGTATTGTAGTTGCCTGTGGTTGCTTGTAGTTGTATTGTAGTTGTCTGTAGTTGTATTGTAGTTGCCTGTAGTTGCCAGTGGTTGCCTGTAGTTGTATTGTAGTTGTCTGTAGTTGCTTGTAGTTGTACAGTAGTTGTATTGTAGTTGTCTGTAGTTGTACAGTAGTTGTCTGTAGTTTCTTGTAGTTGCCTGTAGTGGTACAGTAGTTGCCTGTAGTTGCCTGTAGCTGTATTGTAGTTGCCTGTAGCTGTATTGTAGTTGCCTGTGGTTGCCTGTAGTTGTATTGTAGTTCCTTGTAGTTGTACAGTAGTTGTATTGTAGTTGTCTGTAGTTGCTTGTAGTTGCCTGTAGTTGTATTGTAGTTGCCTGTGGTTGTATTGTAGTTGTCTGTAGTTGCCTGTGGTTGTATTGTAGTTGCCTGTAGTTGCCTGTAGTTGTATTGTAGTTGCCTGTAGTTGCCTGTAGTTGTATTGTAGTTGCCTGTAGTTGTCTGTAGTTGCCTGTAGTTGTATTGTAGTTGTATTGTAGTTGTCTGTAGTTGTATTGTAGTTGCCTGTAGTTGTATTGTAGTTGCCTGTAGTTGTCTGTAGTTGCTTGTAGTTGTATTGTAGTTGTCTGTAGTTGCCTGTAGTTGTACAGTAGTTGCCTGTGGTTGTACAGTAGTTGTATTGTATTTGCCTGTATTTGTATTGTAGTTGCCTGTAGTTGTCTGTAGTTGCCTGTAGTTGTATTGTAGTTGTCTGTAGTTGCCTGTAGTTGTATTGTAGTTGTCTGTAGTTGCCTGTAGTTGTACAGTAGTTGCCTGTGGTTGTACAGTAGTTGTATTGTAGTTGCCTGTGGTTGCCTGTAGTTGCCTGTGGTTGCCTGTAGTTGTATTGTAGTTGCCTGTAGTTGTATTGTAGTTGCCTGTAGTTGTATTGTAGTTGCCTGTAGTTGCCAGCCTTGACAGCAGCTGTCAGTGGGACCTGAGGACCTTCCACCTCCTGCACACGGCGCCGGCCCTCGACCAGTGCAGGCTGGTCTTCAACAGCAACGGCACCATCATGTACGGAGGTACGGGCTCGGTACTGTGTGTGTGTGTGTGTGTGTGTGTGTGTGTGTGTGTGTGTGTGTGCGACAAACATCTTTAATGGTCTGAATCGTTCACGTGTGCACACAGCGATGCTGCAGGCCGACGACGAGGACGACGCCATGGACCAGCAGATGAAGAGTCCGTTCGGCTCGTCCTTCAGAACCTTCGACGCCACAGACTACAAGCCCATTGGTAGGCTGCACTTCCTGCTCTCTGACATCACGTGAATCAGCTGTTCCTTCTGCTCCCCTCAGGCCTCCACCTCCTCCTCCTTTCTCCTCAGCGTCAGTTTTTTAAACTCAGAAGTTGTTTCTGTCTTTTCAGCCACAGTGGACGTGAAGAGGAACATCTTCGACCTCTGCACCGACACCAAAGACTGCTACCTGGCCGTCATCGAGGTACCGAGTCTCACACACACCTGCTGTGTTCTTGTAGGTAACCATGACGATGAGCTCACCTCAGCTGTGTTTGTCTTTTCGCGTTCGCTCGGCAGAACCAGGACACGGTGAGCTTGGACACGGTGTGTCGTCTGTACGAGGTCGGGCGACAGAAACTGGCAGAAGAGGGAGACGACGACGACCAGGTGAGACGCTCAGAATACTTGATCATAGGAAGTTCTGATCCGCTTTGGAGGAGGTCCAGCATGAATGAGCGTCGACTCAGCTGATCGCGTTGTTTTGTTGTGAATGTTCTTCCAGGACGATGAAGATCAGGACGACGATGATTCGTCAGACACGGATGACTTCGACGCTGATGATGATGACGATGAGGATGACATGGACACGGACCCGCTCATCGAGGAACTGGCCAATGACGAGAACCAGGAGAACGGGGACGGAACCAACTCCCCGACGGATGAAGAGGTACGCGACTACACACACCAGAACTCTCATATTCAAAGACATCTCCACCTTTTTAGGGTGTAGTCCTTCATGATGTTCGTTTGTTCACAGAACCTTTTTGTTTGTCTTGTCTTCAGTTAACGTCGTGTTCGTTTCAATCTCCTCCCCTCAGATCGCAGATCTTCTCGGCAGTAACAGCAACGACGACGAAGACAACAGCGATGACGACGAATCCGAAGACTCCGAACATTCGGACAGAAGCAACAACAGATCGGATTCGTTTGACGCCGACAGCTCGTTTGGTGAGTAACTGTGTTGGTTCATCAGGAAACTGACTGAGTCGTGATCTGTCTCGTCTCCACGCGACGGGTCATGGAATACATTTATTTGTTACTTGTTACCTGTATTCTGATGCTCGCCGCAAGCAACAGTTTAAGGGTCAGTGTCTGTCCCGAGGACGCTTTGACGTGCAGACCGAAGGAGCCGGGGATCGAACTGCTGATCCACTTTTTAATATTTCATAAATGAAACGATGAGTTTAGGGAAATAATCAGATTAAACAAACCATGAGAAACACGAAGAAGATCCTGTGAGGCTTCTTCCTTCATTCAGTGTTTGTTGATGAAGTCACAGTGTGGATCAATGTAAAGATGTTTTACACACTATAACTGTGTGTGTGTGTGTGTGTGTGTGTGTGTGTGTGTGTGTGTGTGTGTGTGTTCTCTTGCTGTAGGCTATCCAGAACAATCAGATGAGGACAGTCCACTCTTCCAGGCGCTCAGGGAACGACGGATCTGACCGCAGAGAAGACGCTCTCCTTTTGCTCGACGTGGACTTTGTTTTTTAAAGATTTCATGTTGCTCTGCTGGACGTTTGTCTGCAGACGAATGTTTCAGGGGTTTGAACCAAGTTTAGCTCCTCAGTGAGCTTTCATCTGGTGCTGACGGTCTTCCACACACACTGATTTATTTTGATCAAAGCTAAAAGCCAAATCGTCACGTGGGCACGTTTCGTTTTCCTCGATTCACAGCAATAAAAACTCACATGAGACGATGTCGTGTCCACGTTTAAAGAATTGAGATGAACAAACTGACCCTGGATCTGCCCAGTTCACGAGTTTCTATGCATATGACAATAAAAAAAACACAAACGTCTGCCACTTCATGAAGATCACGTCCACACAACAAACTTTGTTTTGCTTTTAGACGTCCAGCGTGCAGGTGGCGAGAGTACAAGTTGCAACCAACTGAATATCGAGTGCATATGTGAACCTACGGTGGCTGCAAGAAGACGAGAAAGACTGTCTCTAGACCAAGTGTCTGTCCTCTCTGGGTTCCTGCAGGAACGAGGCTCTGAAACTTGTTCTGATTTCTTTTCAGGCGATTGTAAACGAATAAAAACAGTTCTGAATATTCTATTTCCATTTTTTCACACTGGATCTTTAACGTCAGATCAGATCGACAGATTTGTGCAGAAAGCGTTTGTCCGTCACGATGAATTCGTGAATAATTCCCCCAAAAAATTCAACAAACAAACAAAAATCCATTTTAATGAGAATAACTTTGGGTTTTTGGGTTTTTCATTTCGATTCAGATCATTTTTGTTTGTTTGATTTAATTTATTCGACTGATTTAATTTATTTCAGCGTGTTCAACGGGGGCGTTGAGAGCTTTTACATGTTTGGAGAAGTGTTGAGGAGTTTTATTAGACTCTGTATTTTAATGCTTTGGTAAACTGGCAGCACTCAGCAGACGTCTGTGGAGAAATCTATTAAAACATTTGTTTAAGAAATCCGAACGTCTTCATGAAGTCTCTTTTTAAAGCTTACGGAAGCTGCTGGGTGGAGTTAGTAGAAAAAAGTTACAGTAGGTCAGATGGAGTTTGAAGGTCTCAGTCTTTTAAAACCACAAAGAGTTCCTCTGCTAAACCACATCCAGAAGAAAACAGTCTCAGACTTGATACACTCTGGTCTTGGTCTTGACTCGGTCTTGGTCTTGACCCGGTCTTGGTCTTGTTTCAGTCTTGACTCGGTCTTGGTCTTGACTCTGTCTTGGTCTTGTCTCGGTCTTGACCCGGTCTTGGTCTTGACTCAGTCTTGGTCTTGACCCGGTCTTGACTCGGTCTTGGTCTTGACTCAGTCTTGGTCTTGTTTCGGTCTTGACTCGGTCTTGGTCTTGACTCAGTCTTGGTCTTGACCCGGTCTTGACTCAGTCTTGGTCTTGACTTCAACGCTGAGTCACAATCATCCAATGAGATCTGATGATGGTGATGGTGATGGTGATGATGGTGATGGTGATGAAGATGATGATGATGGTGATGGTGATGGTGATGATGATGATGATGGTGATGGTGATGATGGTGGTGATGAGCCTGCAGAGTGCGCTGCTCATGAGCAAACACACGGTGGCACAATACACACAGCAAATGTGTGTGGAATACACACACACACACACACACACATACACACATACACCTCACGCATGACTCATGAAGCT
Organism: Larimichthys crocea; assembly: GCF_000972845.2. Lineage (NCBI taxonomy): Eukaryota > Metazoa > Chordata > Actinopteri > Sciaenidae > Larimichthys > Larimichthys crocea. The sequence goes on along the minus strand of NC_040011.1, from coordinate 11,174,423 downwards.
ACAACATGACACATCATTTATATATCATGTCGTTACAAGAGCCTACACATGACTGTGTGTGTGTGTGTGTGTGTGTGTGTGTGTGTGTGTGTGTTAAACGTGTACAGGCTCCTCAGTGTTTATTGTTGCGTTTCTCCCGTGCGTGTTCTCGCCAGAGCGCGCGTGTGTGTGTGTCATGTTGAACTCCCGCACGTGCGCGTCATGTCACCACTGATAACCTTTAACGACCGGGGGGTGGCGCAGCACACACACACACACACACACACACACACACACTCTCTGATCCTCTTAGACTGATGTAGGCTTCCCTGCTGCTGCTCGGCTGCGCGCGGCTCTCCCGGTCGTCGTACAGCGCGGACACACACGGGACCGGACACACACACGGGACCGGACTCTCGCTCTTTACGTCACCGGACCAGCTCCAAACAAGTTTGACGGGAGCGCACGCGGACATTTCGATAAAATCACAGATCAGCTGATCGGCTGCGCGCGCTGAGCTCGTCCTGACGGATCGTGTTGTGCGCGCTCGGTGCTCGGATCGCAGCCTCTCGGTACCGTCCTCACGGGGCTTCAGTTTGCAGCAGCCGGAGATCAGCCCTCATCCTCGGGCTCCTCTCACGGAAAGCCTCGCAGCGCCGCCGGTTCATCCCGGGTGGAGGAGAGTTTTTAAGGCGCAGCAGCTCCGGCAGAGATGGACCCACACACCGCGCCATGCGTCACTCCAAACCCCAACACTGATTGATCTCCTCCACCCTGAACATTTGAAGTAAACTTTTGCTCCTCCTGCTCCTCCTGCTCCTCCTCTGTCTGTCTCCTCTCCGGTGATAACCTCCGTAGGATTTCCATGAAGCGCCGCAGCGGGTGATTTATACTTTTCTTGGGGGATTTTTTGCTCTGACACCGGGACATGATGTGGACACCGACCGAGGACGAGAAGATAGGAGTGGGTGAGTGATCAGAGATGCTTCGTGTGTGTGTGTGTGTGTGTGTGTGTGTGTGTTTATGCTGAGGACGTGCACAGAGACAGGAGATGATCCATCTGTGAGCTCCTCTTCATCACTTCATATATCAAACATTTGAATATTTCCTTTGAGGGATGTGTGAGTGTCACCGTGTGCACATTGATGTGTAGGAGCTGCAGCTGTGTTATCATCACACTGTGTGTGTGTGTGTGTGTGTGTGTGTGTGTGTGTGTGTGTGTGTGTTGTTGTTGTAGGTGACTCCACAGCTCTGATGTTGTATTGCAGCATGATGGAGTGAGTGTTTTGTGTCACCCCACCCCTCTGTACTGCACACACACTCCTCTGCACACACACTCCTCTGCACACACACTCATCTGCACACACACTCCTCTGCACACACACTCCTCTGCACACACTCCTTTCCTCTTTGTATCTCTGCTGGCTGTTGCAGCTTTTCTCTGGATTTGCATGTTTCTAACGTCGGTTAAGTTCAGTCCTGACTTAAAGCAACACCGTGTATGAATCTTTAACTGTGTCCAGCTGTACTCGAGTATTTGTAATCTGATTACATTACTTCTGAACAGCCAATCATCACCCAGGTCCCCAGCAGCAGCAGCTGATCTCACTGCCTAGTCCAGCAGCAGTCAGCCCAGCTCGGCGTCTGTCTTTCAGCCTTTTATTTCACCAAGCTCTCACCAACCACTAAAAGTCAGTCCCACATTTACTCTTGTCCGGCGGCTTCTTGCTCGCTCACTCTCTCCTTTTCTCTTCTTCCTGGTAGGTCATAACGCCGTTGGTACAAACACTCAGTTCGTCGCTGGCAGTGGGCTCAGAGCGACGGGTACCCGTCGCTCGAGCCCACTGCCAAGCTGACGAACTGGCTAACACAGCTACAGCTGTCAGCAGTTTACTTCACTGTCCATCATAACTCTGTAAATCACAGAGAGTTGAGGCGGAGAGCCGGAGGACATCAGAGGGAAAACCAGAAAACATTTCCTCCATAAAATATGATCCAGTTTCACCAGAATCAGTGAAATAGTTGCTGCTGTGTGACTCGGTGCCGTTCACCTGATCACAGGTCAGTGCGGGTCAGCAGGAGGTCATGATGTTGTCAGGGTGTTTCCTCTCGCCTGGTGCTCCTCGCTCATACGTGTCTGTAGCATTGGAAGTGTGAAAACAATCTGAACCTAAAAGGATTTAGAACAAAGTGTCAGACGTCAGCTATCGACCGACAGCCGAGCGAGTGAGCGGGGGACTCTGATGACAGGAAGTCAATGTGGGGAATCATGACTCCGGCACTCTGTTAATTGGAAAGAGACATTACCTGAATGTGAATGAGAGGCTGTCTGCTGCTTGATACCTTCATTAGACTCCAGCTGAGGTTTCGTAACATCAAAACTACAAATACTGTCCTTTTGCTTTGAACAGTAAGTGTCCACATTAAAAGCACGATGCGTTCACTGCCCTTCGATCTGAGACGTTCAGGTTCTGTTTGGACGCCCTCGAGTTTCTCTTTTAGTGAGAGCAGAGAAGGCACCAAACATGAAACCTGACAGATCTGTGATGTTTCATCTTGTACATCTACCTAAAGGAGGAGTTTTACATATGCAGATGTCTTGAGTCACAGTAATGACGGAGCAGGTAGGCGCACACAAAACATGAAAGAAAACAGGAAATCCTCATTTTAAAAAAGAATGCAGGGTCCAGAAATCCTCGGAAAGCCTCGTCGCTTTGAAACTGGAGAGTCACGTATCCCTTCAGTGTTTTCATGTAAGTGTGTTTTGTGTCTTTTGTTGTGTTTTTTTTTGCTGGATAAGGCTTTGCATACCAAGGCAGAGAGAGTGGTAACTCATAGAGGCGTTCCAATGGAGTTGGGATGACTAGTGCCTGGTTGTAGAAAACAGCTATTCAGTTGGATGAATGCAGCTTTGTGGCGCTCATAGAGGTCCCTGAATGCAGCTTCACCTCCCCCAGGGCTGCACAGCACAGCACTCAGTTCTCACACTCACAGATAACATGAGACAGACAGACAGACAGACAGACAGACAGACAGACAGGGATAGAGAAAGACAGACAGATGGACGCATCATTTATGAAAAACACCTACTGGAGGCTGAAAGTTTATTTCGACTGAAACTGACCCTGACCTCTTTTCGTTGGCTCGATCACACCAAATTTCTACCAAATGCAAGTGTCAACCAGCAGAGAGGTTACCCATTAGTTTAGTGCTGTGATGACATTGTGGTCTATATTTGAACACGAGCATGGAGCTCGAGGGTGACGTACATTTTTACAGTAGCTCTAAGGCGGCAGGACGGCTGTTCAGAAACCTGTGGGTGACGTCACGGATATGACGTCCATGTTTTACACAGTCTGTGATTGGGCTGTGTTTGGTTTTGAAGAAATGTCATCCTGCCCGGTTCCAAACATTCTCGTAATCCAGCTGAACAGGAAGCAGTCGATGCTGTGACAGAATCTAGTTTGACAGTTTGAGTTTTGTGGTGTGCTGCGATGGACAAACCATGGACAGATAGAGATGGAGATCTTGTGGAAGCTGCTCAGTGATGCACAAAGTCAAAAAAAAGTTTGATGTCTGGAGATTAAATGACCCGGATCTTCCGTAGATGCTTCCACGTCGTGCACAAATCGTTTATAGCAACTTGAACTGGTATAAACGATTTAAATCGTTGTTGGGATGCGTGGATCTTGTGTTAAGATGTAGATAAATCAATGTTGTTTATTTGTAATGAATCAGGTTCAGAAGGGAACCATAAATGCTGATCAGAGATCCAGTGAAGGCCGTTGTATGTTTCTACGTTGAACGAGATTGTCTGTGGTCGTCTCAGCACTGATATCAAACCGTCAGCTGAAGATCAGCTTGTCTGTTGTGTTCATTAGCTTGGTTGTCTCGTCGTAGACTTTCCGAACTTTATCGGATCAGATTCTGATGAGTGACACCAGCGCTGTCATTACCCGGTTTGTCCATCATGCATAAAGCTTCCTCTAAATGTGACTAATTACTAATTAAATTATCATATTAATCATGCTGTGTGGAAGAAGACTTCAAACTACCCCCTGCTGGCCATTGACTGTCATTGACCAAATGTGGACAGGACAGCTGTAACACTGACGCTGTGTATAACACACGGCGTTCAAACTGGGTCACGGTGAAAGTGACAGATGTGAAGAACTTCCTCCTCATGTCGAGCGCGGCACCTTCTTTGTTTTTATTCTTCCTCAGCTTTCACTTTTTTCGCTCTGACCTATTTTATCTTGAACCTGCGTTTCATTTTGTGTCGGCTCGTCTGTCTCTGCGATGATGCAGCGACCTCCTCAAACACTTTAATGGTTTTTTGGTTTAGACTCTTTGTCAAATGTCACGGGTGAATCTTATTACCATGTTTACCCCCAATGAGGCGATAACAACAGAATGTAATGATTCCTAAATCTTTTTCAATCTATGTTCAGCTCAAAGGTGACAGGTGATAGTATCATGATCAGGTATTAAAGCTTTGAATACATTTCTGAACTTCTGAATCAGGTTCAGAAGGGAACCATAAATGTTGATCAGAGATCCAGTGAAGGCCGTCCAGAGAAACGCTCACGTTCGCCAAACGTAATGTCCAAAAGTTTAAGTCTGAAATGAATTTCTGGATTTCACCATCGACAATCCAGAATTGAAAGATTCAAAGATTCAAAGAAAGCCCAAAACCAATGACGGTATAAAGACAAGACCATGCATGACATCACCCGCAGCTCCATGTTGGACGTACTCCATCTTCAGCCTCTTGGGTTATCTAAATTTCAGCAAAGACGATGAGCTGAATGACGCCTACATGTCAATCAAAGCGTCCACGCTCTTAATCCTGCATAACTTTCAGCCTTAATATAATGTGAACAGGTGAGTTGTATATAAATTCACCCTCAGTACAGTTGTCATGAACGGGGAAATTAGCTACAGAGACCAAAACTGTTTTTTGTACCAGGCTGTGAACATGTTTATTTCTGCTGTGAAGTTGGACTTCCACTCTGTGTTCTGGCGACCTGTCCGAGGCGTGCCCTACCTGTGAACCGCTGCTGTGCTCGGTTTGATCCTCCATGAGGTCTCCACAGGATAAGTAGTTTAGAAAATGGTTTGATCCATTTTAATGGACGGCGCAGAGCCGAAACGATCACGACTGCATCTGTGAGACTCGACGAAGCTTTACACGAGGTGGGCGACAGAATGAAGGATTTCCTGTTTGCCACGTCACCGAGGGACACGAGAGAGTTACGTATATCACAGAGCTGTAAGACTACAGAGAGGATCTGTGTGACGTGCTGGTTAGCTGTGAGATGTGATTAAAAGGCCAGGCTAGCACCCTGAGGACGGAGGAGTGACGGGGCGGGAGCAGAAGCAATGAACTCGATTTCCATCGGCGATATTTCAGCATGTAGAACTTTGGAGATCTTCTCGCTTTAATCATTTCCAGTGGGAGAGAGCGTAAGTCCTCAGAGACTCGCCGCTAACGTACGAAGCTTCAGGCAGGAACACGGAAATAAGTCGGTGCTGCGTTTGAGGCACGTTAATACAACACGTCGTCTGAACGTTTGTTTCTTTCATTAAGATTCAAGGCTGCTGCTTCTTCTCACAGTGAATTACAGTGTGGACGTTCAACGAGCTGACACGTGAACTCGTCAGAGTTCATCAACTTTCTGTCTTCATTTGTAGATGCAGAGATGAACAGTATTTAATCATGTGGGGTCAAAGGTCACAGACCTTCAGTTGACCTTAAAGTTATGCAGGATTAAGAGCTTTGATTGACAGGTGAGTGTCGGATCCATTCAGCTCTTAATCGACATCATTTCTTTATAATAAAACTAATCTTCATGACAGCAGCTTCGTGTTGTTCGGAGCATCCGTGACCATGAAGCTTTAAATTTCCAACAATCACAGCGAGGCGTTTAGCAACTTGTGAGTGTTTCCTGACCCAGATTTCCGGCTTTAATCGTGCAGCTCCTGTAAAATAAAAAAGCTATTCTCAGAGGAGAAAAGCATCTAATTGGGATGAGAGCCAGCGTTTTTCCCCCACAGACGCTCAGATCTAACCAGGTCAGTCTCCTGCAGTGGAAACTGCTGACAGTTAGTGCAACGCATAAAACTCAACCTCGATCAAAAGATTCAGGTCACTCTGAGCTCGGCGTGAACTTTTTGAAGCACTCGGCTGTCGGACAATTAAATTCAACTTTCACTCGTCATGTTTAACGGCTGGAGCTGGACACAGAGTCGTGGACGGGGAGATGCTGAGCTGACGGTTCCTCGTCATCAACGTCGTCCCCAACGGACCGACGCCCGGCATGAGAGCGAGACACTCGAGGAAAGTCAGGAGACGATAATGAGACGAGCGAAGACGCTTCATCTGAACAAACGCTGTTACTGCTGTGAAACTACAGTAATTTACCAAGTACTGCAAAGCAGTTCACAGTAGTACACTGTGTATTCACTCAAAGTCTGTGAAGGTTACAGTAACAGTAATGTACTGTAGTTACTTGTCCACAGCTGCCAGTTCACAGTGCGAGTCATTAACTCCTGTTTATTCTGGGAATTAACTGGTCTAATGGGGTCAAACTGGCCTGTTCAGGGTAAACTTCAGGGTAAACTTCAGGGTAAACTTCCTCCCTCTGTCTGTGAAGAAGATTGGAGACACGAGTGGAGCTGCATACAGCCTGTGAGTGAGTTCATGTTGGCACGTTTCCGAGCCGAACACTCGTGTTAGTCGTGCCTGACTGAGACGCTTCATGTATTATTCTCCCTGTAAGCAAGTTTCACCAGGAGGTGTGTGTGTGTGTGTGTGTGTGTGTGTGTGTGTGTGTGTGACCACACAAACAAAACTTTCCTGTGAATTATTCCCAGTGAAATGTGCAGAGATGATGATTCACCATGAAGATGAGGTGAATGAGCAGCTGGCTTGGTTCGTTGGGTTGAAGCTGCTCGTTGGTCTCTGGTCTTGTGGTCTCGGTAAACCCCGTCCCGGGGTCGGCGGCTGCATCTTGTTGTTGTGAGCAGCTGCTCGCCTCCTCTCTGACCGTAAGTCACGACAGAAGCAGCCGCGGGGTTTTTTTAAAAACGTAGGCGGGAAGTTCATCACGAGCGTCACGTGTGTCGTGTGCTTCCCGCCTCTCTCGGCCCGTCGTGCCATCGGATCCATGACCGGGAATAAAAACTGAAACGAAGCCTCGAGCTGAACATCTGAAGCAGAGCTCAGCGATGCACCGCGTGATGAGCTGTTCATTATTTACACGGGACGCTTAAAGTCACGAACCATCTCCGTGATTTAAGTAGTGAGTGTGTGTGTGTGTGTGTGTGTGTCTTATTTACCTGTTTGTCGTCTTGTTTCGTGTTTTTTCGTTGTGTTTGTTGGCTTCATGGTTTTTGCACAACACAGACGAAACTCCAAAACTTTCTGAGAGGACAAACCGGGTCATCGAGTGTCTGAAAGATCTCTGAAGTGACGATAGCGTCTGACTTAGAGTCTCCGTTGCTGACTGATTTGCGTCCTCTCTCTAACGTGTTGTGTGTTGTGTGTTGTGTGTTGTGTGTTGTGTGTTGGCTCGGCTCAGACGCACACGCTGAGTCCGAAGCTTTGAATGAGGACCCCCGTGGACTCGTGGACTCGGGCTCTGCTCTCAGATTCTCTTTAGACTCGAGACTTTAATCTCCATCCCTGAATATCTCTGTCACTGTCACGCCTCCTCCCTCTGTGTGTCCCTGCACGCCTTTATCTGCAAACTCACAATCTCCTCACACACACACACACACACACACACACACACACACACACACACACACACACACACACACACACACACTTTTCGGGCCTCGTTGCAGCGGCCTTCGTTTTGCATCATCACGGTGAGAGCGGGAGACACCGGCTCCGTCGTTACATCGTGCATCATGAAAACGTTGCCGGGTAAACTGGCTGATGTCGTTAATCTTCCAGTTGAGTCGACACACACTGGCCCGGCTGTAACTGGGCCGAGTGAACACACACGTGGTGACACACTTTGTTTTCCATCCTGAAAGTCCTGCAGCTGGGAGACGACGTGTCTCTGTCCGAGTCCGTCTGCTTTCACCCCCTGTGGTTTGGTCTCATCGTCTTAGTTTGAATGCTCGGAGAGACGACGGCTCGACGGAGAGTCAGTGAGGAAAGAAAAGTTTGAAAGGGAATCCGAAAAATCCGAAAGTTTTAATTTGTGCTTCATGTGTCGGAGAAAAGTTTCTGTTTTTTTTTTTGCTGTGGAGCTCTGGTTTGGATGTGGGCTGCATCTCTGAGCTGGCGGTCAGCCAGCGTGTGTGTGTGTGTGTGTGTGTGTGTGTGTGTGTGTGTGTGTGTGTGTGTGCGTGTGTGTGTGTGTGTGCGTGTGTGCGTGTGTGTGTGTGTCTCGAGGGGTCTTAAACACAGCAGCATTCTAGAGGAGAGTTCCGTCGTTGTTATGGTTACGCTCGGTTTCCGCGGACACCCTGGCAAGACTGGCTCCACTTATCGCCATAACAACGGTCCAACTTCTCAGCTTCCTTTCCCTCCAGAGGAGGCAACAACAACAACAACAACAACAACAACGTCCCCGATCGGGCTCAGCCTCACGCGGGCCGGCTCCAACACGCCGTCTTTCTCATTCTGGCCCTTCTGTCCATCAGTTCTGAGATCAGGTTATGGTGTTTGGAGGTTCAGCAGCTCTCCAGCTCCTCCTGGGGGATCCCGAGGCGTTCCTAGGCCAGATGGGCTCCATAATCCCTCCAGCAGGCTCTCGGTCCTACTCGGAGACCTCAGCTGGCTCCTGTTGACATGAAGGAGCAGTGGTCTCCTCGCCCTGAAAGGAGCAAACTCAGCTGATTGGGATCAGTGATCTCGTGAGCAAAGACCAGGGCTGGAACGCAGATAGAGAAATCGAGAACATGGCCCGATAGAGCCGACGCTCCAGTCCACGGTTCATCTCGTGCTCCATCACACCATCACCTGAAATAAGATCTGTGTGATGACATGACAGCTCTGGTTCGCTCGTTATTGGGGTTAAAATAACGACTGTGATTGGTCGGTGTGATGGCGTGAGGAGCCTTCCTGCCTTGTCGGCCAGTAATCGACTTCATCAGGTCGTGAACGTGTTGCTGAATTAACGATACCGTCAACCTCGTTGACTGAACTGTCTTTGTAATCTTTACATTACCTGGGGAAGTCGGTCATCGAGTGGAGTTTCACCCTCGTGATGTTTCCGTGCAGCTCTCCAGCATTCACAGAATTTGTTGCTGATCTGTTTTTGTCGTGTGGAGATGGACCAGAACCTGTTCATGACCTCTCATGTGGTTTGTGACTTATAATCCTGCTCTCTTGGCTCAGAGTCTCAAAGTGAATTGTGTTTTTTTTAAATTGCAGATTGAGATTTTGTCTCTGCGTACGTACGTACACTGAAGTGCTTCGAACAATTCCTGGTTCAAAGCCCGGTTGGGGCCTTTCTGTGTGGGTTCTTTCCGGGTTATGGAAGAAGGATGTACAGAAGAAATAAATCAACCCAACGAGGCTGAACGACTGATGGACAAACTGTCCACATCCTCATTTCTTCTCTTCCTGTTCGACCGCTCTCTCTCTCTCTCAGCGTCCGGTCTCTCGTTCCGTGATCAGAATAGAAAAGAGTCGTCAGCTGTTCTCGACATCTCCGAGCTGCAGAGTTTCCTGAAACGTAACGCCGGCCCGTCTGTCTCTGGATTTATTGATTAGTGCTTAAAAACAGCTCTGACGTCCTGCAGCTGGTCCAGATTCCTCCTCACGTGCATCGATCGCAGCTTCAGACCACGCTGGTCACAGGATGTAACACCGATCATTGAGTGTTTGGACTCTGTGGAAATGTTGTTTGTCTTTATTGTGTCTTTACTGGCTGTTAGATAGTTCTTATTATCTTAAGTGTTGTTGCTCCTTTACACGAGGAAGGCAAGGGTGATGTGAGGAGACTGCAATGCAGAAATGAAAGCACAGTCTGCACACTGGACCTCTAAGAAGAATCAAATGGAGTCAGGCCTGTCGTCTTACGTAAATAAAGAAAATCTAAACCTGTTTTTCAGAGACAGAGACCTCGTCCCTCTCGGTCTTCGCAGTCTCAGCCAGTGAAAAATGCCACTTTAATAGATTTCTGTTTAATTCATGGAACATTCCTTTCGGACCGATGATCCGTAACCCGCCACCTACTGTACAGCCCGCCGTGTCCTCCCCGGCTGTCTCCACAGTGACTCATGCTTCACGTTTTAATGAGCGCGGACCCCAAGGTGAGAAAAACAACGAATTGTTCAGGCAGCAGGCTGAAGGAAAGTTGGACCGCCTCCTCGTTTTATTCCATGCTTGTATTTATTCCTGTGATTGTGTGTCTGTGTGTTTTTGTCATTTTTTTGTCTGTTTCGCCGTCGGCCTCGCTCTGCATGGGCGAGGAGACAAATGGTGGGTGACACGGCAGGCTGGGGGGGCAGACGCCGTGGCCCAATTATCTGTCTGCTTCCTCTCTTTCACTCCCTCCCTCTGCCATTTCTTCCAAATCTGTCTCCCTGAGCTCGGACCTCCTTTCTGTGTTTTTCTGTCCTGTAAATCTCTCTTCCTCCTCCCATCATCCATCCATCTCTCACTTAGCCTGATGAATATTTCACGTAGAAAAACTATTTATAGACCTCGTCCCTGCGCTCCATCCGTCAGGCTCGGATTTCTCATCTGCACGTTTCGTTCAGTCATTATCAGATTGATGTTGAGCTTCGTGTCACTTTCAATTATCATCAGTTCTGAGATGAAAGACGTTTTTCTTTGCGTCGCTCATGCCAGATGGAGGCTTCGCTCTAATTTGTTTCATCATGGATCAACTTTCATTAATGTTTTTGTCACAGAGATGATTTGATTTGATGGGAGCCACCATGAACAGGCACGTATGGAGAAGCTACCGATGTTATTCTCCGTCAGCGTCCTCTTCTCCTCTGCCATTATGTCCATAGAAGCTGCTGAGCTCCGTCACATCACCAGCTCATCGTGCTCCGGTTCTGGCACGACACCAGCTCTGCTCCCCGTCAGCACTTCCTCTCGTGGTGTGCGATACTGCATATTTTGGTATCGATTCGATACCAAGTAAATACAGGCCAGTGACGCCGATACTGATACTTTTCAATAGATAAGGTGGATGCATCATTGAATTTCTAAATCTCAATTAATTTTCACAACCTCAAGTGTTTTTGTGATGTTTCCTTTTTTATTATTAAAGAGTTAAAACCCAGGACAGAATCAGGACAAAGTTTGTAATTAAATACAAAATGCTTTATTATCTAATCAGTGTTTCCACTATACCTGACCAGCTTTTTACAAATGATGATAATACAGCCACACAGCTCCTCTTCCTCTCTGCCATTCTTCTGTTGGCACGCACTGCGTGTGCTGATCAACCTGAGCCGGCAACTTGTTTGTTTGTACGTCTAAGTCACGTGAGGGGCAACATCTAAACACAAGAGTGTGGAGGGTGAGCAAAGTGTGGAGGGTGAGCAAAGTGTGGAGGGTGAGCAAAGTGTGGAGGAGGAGCAAAGTGTGGAGGGGGAGCAAAGTGTGGAGGGTGAGCAAAGTGTGCCTGCTCTGCGCTGACACAGGAGCGGCGAGTCCGGCGATCTGTCTGTTTCCTCTTGTCCCAAACCGCAGCATTGCAAACAAGAGCGGAACTTAAAGTAAAGAATCGATCTCACCAGGCTAGTATCGATCCGATACCGACTTGGTATCGATAATATCGATATTTGGATCGATCCGCCCATCACTACTAGCCTCTTCTTCTTCCCGGTGGATTAAAACGGCACTGACACGCACCGGGGGAGCTAACAGACTGAGCTAACATGAGCTAACAGCAGCTACAGTTTCCATAAAATCCAGTTTCACCAGAATCAGTGAAATAGTCGGTGCTGTGTGACTTGGTGCCGTGAAGCGTTACGTTGTCTGTTGAAGACTTCATTGAGCGTGTGTGAGTTGAAGCTTTGTCATTGGCTAACTGTGACCGTGTGACGACACGATGTGTGTGAGTGTGTGTGTGTGTGTGTGTGTGTGTGTGTGTGTGTGTACAAGCAAGCGTGTAGGCATGCATGTGTGAGTGAATGAGCATTTGCATATCTGTTTAGCAGATGTAAGTGTGTGTGTGTGTGTGTGTGTGTGTGTTCGGCAGTAACAAAGACTCAGTTGGACCTCGGAGACGTCGCTGATGAAATCAGATGAAACTGCAGATTTCATATTTTCATGGCGCAGAACAAAAGATAAATAAATATTTGTCTTTTTTTTAAAGCTTCTTCTAATGTCAACAGTGAAGTGATGCAAGCGTTAACAGCACATTTAAACACACACTGGGGCTTTAAAAGGATGGTTTGGGGTATTTAATGTGTGATTGCATGAGCTGCTTCAACATAAGTCAGTGAGATGATGGAAAAAGGAGGAAGCTGAGCGATGCTCTGCGCTGTATTCAGAATACTCTCACAGCTTTGCTTTGCTGTCAGACCGATGTCTGATGGGAATCTGAAGAGTTTATATCGATCCTCGCTCTCCAACTTTACCCTGGAGAAGAAGATGTTGTTGATCCACTGTAGGAAACACAAGGCCACTTTCTGAAGGTCTCGGTCTCAAAGAGGACTCGTCTGCAAAACAACATCCAGAAGAACAAACTGGCTCCCTGTGTCTCAGCCCCACCAGGGTGGTGATAAACTGAAGGTCATGATCGATGACCAACTAACCTTAAATAAAAATCAGACCTTACTTAACTCAACATGCCAGTTCATCTCCAGACAGAATGTTCTGTCCTCCTGACGGGGCTCCAGCCTGCACAGTCAAACCTCTTCAGATGATCCAGAACATCTTCAATCACGGAGCTCCTCAGTCGACCTGCAGCAGCCACGTTAAACTCAGATCTCTAACACTGACTACAAAGCAGTCTCTGGTCCTTGAGCGTCCTCACACAGACAGATGTTACCTCCTCCTGGCTCTGCCACCCGTACGCTCAGGACAGTCCAAACTTTTCTGTCTGTTGTTCCCCGTTGGTGGAACGTCCTACCAGTTCCTACAGATCAGGGGCGTCCCTCTCTACCTTCACAGACCTCCTGAAGACCTCCAGCTCTGCAGAGAGGACCTCCTGATGTCAGAGCAGACCGTTATTAAAAACATGGAGCCACTGCTTCACCAATCATCATGGATCTGATTCTGTTTGGAGATCGCCTCGTTCTCGGAGTTCTTCACGTGTTACCGCTTCGTTCTCGCTGCGTTTGTGGCTTTATTGAAGGTTCTTTGTTTTCATGTGCTTTGACATGATGTGTGTGTGTGTGTGTGTGTGTGTGTGTGTGTACTTACTGTACATATATTCTTTTACCTATAAATACATTTACATTTTGTACATGCATGTCTGAACACACGTGTGTGACAGACAGACAGACAGACAGACAGACACAGACAGACAGACAGACCCATTGAAATACTATAATAGCAGCTAATGGGCCTCACAGAGCGGGAACAAGCCAGAGGTCAGCAGGATAACGGTGAAAGCTTTATCTGACGTAGACCGCTACCTTCACGCAGTGTTACGGATCAGCAGGTCGACTGTTCGCAGATTCAGATGCACCGACTCAAAAGTCAGTCCCAGATTTACCTTTTTACTCGCTCGCTCAACTTTTCTCTTCTTAGCTTCCTCCGTCAGTGTCCTCTTTGCTCTCTCTTCCTCTGCCATCATGTCTATAGAGGCTGCTGAGCCCCGTTACATCGGCAGCTCATTGTGCTCCGAATCTGGCACGACACCAGCTCTGCTTCCCATCAGCACTTCAGCCTGTAAACCTCCTCTTCTTCCAGGTGGTCCAAAACATCACTAACGCTCCCTCGGTGCTCTGAGCTCACAGTACAGCAGTCCAGCTAACAAACATGAGCTAACAGCAGCTACAGTTTACTTCACTGTCCATCGGGAAAGTCTGTAAATCACAGAGAGTTGAGGCGGAGCAGCTGTGTTCTTCTTCTTTGACACATCAATTTAACATAATTAAAACTAATTAACTGAAGCATGCTGAAACAGCACATGAGGGCACACCAGCATCAAAGTGTTTTCTTCATTTTCTAAACAAACGTCGATGCACCGGGTCAGAATTAGTCCGATAAATGACGGACAGCATCCGCCCTGTTCACCTCCAGCACGCTGGGCTCATGTGTGGCAGCGAGTGTTGCAGTTGGAGTTGCGTTGGCGTGCATGTTAAGGAGAGCGTGGATGAGTGCGGGGTCAGAATTAACATAAATTATAGACCTCCATTTAAATATTTTATCAGCGTGTACTCCTTCATTCTTCACGTCATGCTCGCTCCATCTTTCCTCCCACTCCTCCCATCATCCCTCCCTCCCTCTGCCTCTCTAATTCCAGCCGATGGACCTGATGGACGTTTCCATTGACCTGATTAGGCCCGGCCTATCTGGCAGTAATGGCTGTAAAGTGTGTGTGTGTGTGTGTGTGTGTGTGTGTGTTTATGTGTTCTCCACATGTCGTGTATCGCCTGCCTCTCTGTGGATTCTGCATGTCGCCCTCGTATCTGTAGTTTCAAAGACAGGCGGGTCCATTGGTGACTCTGAATGTGGACCAGGATCCAGCTGTGGGAGCCTTGGTGCAGATGATGTCGTCCCACGAGGTTCTGCTCCTCACCGACCTCTCGCCTCCATCTGGACCAGCTTAATTAGAAAAACACATCATTTAACAAGCTGAGATGACGTATGGACGCACATCTGCAGGCTCTGCTCAGAGGTGAACATGTTCAGATCACTTCAACGTCTCAGTGTGGAGAACAAACATGTCGACTCAGGACGTGACGAGAGGTCTCCTGTGGACACACACACACACACACACACACACACACACACACACACACACACACACACACACACACACAGTAACCGTGAGGATTGGGCTTGCGTGACAGTGTAAAGTGTGTTCAACCTATCTGTGTTCATCCAGGCGCTGCAGGACGGAGGCTGCATGCTGCATCTGTTGTTGTAACTGTTTAACCCGTGTGTGTGTGTGTGTGTGTGTGTGTGTGTGTGTGTGTGTGTGTGTGTGTGTGTGTGTGATACACATGTCTATTAGAGATTGGCATTTAAAGTAATTTCCAATTCGAGTACTCTCCTTGAATTATTATCAAGCACTCGTGCACAGACAAACAGAAGAACAGTGAAGTGACCGTGTGGAGAGTTCTCGTACCAAACCTGCTGTGATTGGAGCCTCCACCTTCCGTAAAGAAACCTCGTCCGCTGTGTACTGTGTTTGTGCGTTCCACATAACATTTCACAGTAGTACGCTGTGTATTCAGTCAGGAACTACAGTAATTATAGAGTTACAGTAACCAATAATGTTCTGTAGAGTTACTTGTCAACAGCTGCCTGTTACTGGTCACTGTGTTTTTACCGTGTTTAGCATTAAACCTCCCGTCAGCTCATCCTGATGTGTTTGTAGTCAGAGCTTCTTGTCTCTGCAGGACTTGAGTTCACTCTGCTCACAGAGTTTCATCTGTAGTGACGGCAACAAAAGCATTGAAGGTTGTGAAACGCTGCATGTTCTTAGATGTGTTCATATTAAAGCTGCAGACCGTCGTCCTCCTTTAACTCCTGAACGAAGTCTTTACGGGCCGAGCCTGCAGACAGAAGAGAGAGAGAGCGAGGCTTCATTCAATCAGAGCAGAAACAAACTGCATCCAGTGAACACCAAGAGTCTCAAACATCGACATGTTGGAGTCCATTTTCTCTGTTAGAACAGCATCTGCTGTGGACTGTCCTGCTGCATGTCCTTCAGTGTTTGAGGAGACCTGAACAAACTGGAGGACAAAGTTAACGTGGAGTTACTGCACGGCTGACGATGCATTTGGATTATCAGGTCGCTCTCGGTTAACAAAGCGGCAGAAACAGCAGTGACTTCAGTGCAGGGACTTTATCGTGGTGCAGTCAGACTCCCATCAGAGGATGTTTAAAGGACTCCAAACGTGTCTCCACATTGATTTTAGACTTAGGTTGGTGCATCAGGAGTGTAATGGCTCTGAGGGCGGGTGGACGTGGCCCCACGGCCCATTAAAGGACGATCTGAAGCACAGACATCATAAAAGAGCCGTAAATCACTGAGGCCTCTGTTTTGAAGCAGCGTCTTCCAGGATGAGCGATGGAGGCCGCGTCCCCGACTGTTAGCTGACTCAACTGTGACCGCTAAGCCGGCTGCTCGCGATCGATGAGACGTGCAACCGGACACCCGTCCGTTCCCATAAGAAGCCATGACGCTGCTGCTGCTGGCGTGGTGGTTAAAGGACAAATGAAAGGTGACATCAGTGAGCTGAGCCGACTGTTTCTGCAGCAGGACAACACATTATTAAACCTGTAACGTGTGCAGGCGAACGAGGAGCACAGCTCCGCTTTAAAAATGAATGATCCGCCGTGTCACTGCTTCCACTCTGTAGCTCTGTAGGACAAGGAAAGAAAACTATGAAACTTTCTTCAAAGTAAAACTGCTAAATCTTTAAATGGTCTCTGAGACTTTACAGGAGGAGAAGAATGTTCTGATATTTCCTGTCAGAGAGATTAGACTCTTAAGGTGACAGATTATTTGTCTGACGTGACACATCAGCTCCGAACCACTGACAGTCTGTAATTAGTGGACTGAGCTTCATCCTGCATTGTTTCTAACGGCCAGTCGGGGGCAGCACCACTGAGTCTTATGGAGAAATGAGGCTACCTCAGCTGATCTATCAGAAGAATAGATCCACAATCATGGTCATCATGTCCAGATGTTGGTAGTGTTCCAGAGGAGGTCCTCTCTGCAGAGCTGGAGGTCTTCAGGAGGTCTGTGAAGGTAGAGAGGGACGCCCCTGATCTGTAGGAACTGGTAGGACGTTCCACCAACGGGGAACAACAGACAGAGAAGTTTGGATTGTTCTGATTCATTCTGGTTGATTGGAGAAGGTCATGAACAGAACCAGAGACTACAGTACTAGGGATCTGAATGTAACATGGGCTGCTACAGGTGGACAGTGGAGCTCCATGAGCAGCAGGGTAACATGGATAGTGACCGGTTCAAGTCCAGCATGGACCAAAGTATGGAGGGTGCTCCATAATTTGGTCCCTGCTGGACTTGATCCGGTCACTATCTGGTTCCCAGGCTGCCAGCTACTTGCTGAGTTTCCTCGTGAGTTTACAGTCTCAGGCTCTAGTCTCATGTCTTCTTCCACACAGCATGATGCTCCGTTAGTAGATGTTGGTCTCATTCATAAAGCAGGGGATGCTTCAGGGCGTG
>NC_040011.1:11088197-11152131 GCF_000972845.2 Larimichthys crocea | reverse complement strand
CACACAACACACACACACACAGTACCGTGAGGCTTGTGGTTGCGGACATGTGTCAAAGTGTGTTAACCTATCTTGTGCATCCAGGCGATGCAGGACGGAGGCTGCATGCTGCATCTGTTTTGAACTGTTTAACCCGTGTGTGTGTGTGTGTGTGTGGTGGTTGGTTGGTGCTGTTGGGCGGGGTTTGGTGTGGTTGTTTGTGGGTGTTTTGTGGGGTTTGGTGTGTTTAGGGTGGTTGTTGTGGGTGGGGTTTATTTGGGGTTGGTGTGGGTGGTTTTGGGGGGTTGGGGGTTTGGGGTTGGTTGTTGTGTGTGTGGGTCTGTAGGTGTGTTGTTGTTTGTGTCATGTTGGTAGTGTTGGTTGTGTTTTGGGTGGTTGTTTTTGGTGGGTTGTGGTTTTTGGTGGTTGGTGGTTTGTGGTCGTTTTGGGGTGGTTGCTGTTTTTGTGGTGGTGTTTTGTTTGGGTGTTTGGTGGCGTGTTCTGGGGGTTTTTGTTGTTGGGGGTGGGGTTGTTGGGGTGTTGTTTGGGGGTGTGTTTTGTTGTTGTTTGTGTTTTGTGGTTTGGTTTTTTTTGGTGGGGTTTGTTTTCTGTGGGTGGTGGGGGTTTGTTGTGTTGGTTGTTGGTTGTTTTGGTTTTGTTTTTTGTTCTGTTGGATGGTGTGGTTGGGGGTTTTGTTTGGTGGTGTTTGGTTTGTCGGATGTTTTTCTTGGTGTTTGGGGTGATTTTGTTGGGGTGTTGGGTTTGTGTGTCGTGGGTTTTTTTGGTTTTGTGTTGGGTCGTTTGGTTTGTTTGTTTGTGCGTGTTTTGGTTTTGTTTTTTTGGGTGTTTGTGTGGGTTGTGGTTTGTTTTGTTGGTGGTGTGGCGTGTTGGTGGGTGGTGTTGGTTGTGTTTTTTTTTGGGTTGTTGTGTCTTGTTGGGTTGTGTTTGGTTGTTTTTCGTTGGTGGTTGTTTGTGTGTGTTGTGTTGGTTGTTTTGGGTTGGGCGGGGTGGTGTGTGTTGTGTGTTGTGTGTGTGTGTGTGTGTGGTGTGTGTGGTGTGTGTGTGATACACATGCTATTAGAGATTGGCATTTATAATAATTTCCAATTCGAGTACTCTCCTTGAATTATTATCAAGCACTCGTGCACAGACAAACAGAAGAACAGTGAAGTGACCGTGTGAGAGTTCTCGTACCAAACCTGCTGTGATTGGAGCCTCCAACTTCCGTAAAGAAACCTCGTCCGCTGTGTACTGGTTTGTGCGTTCCACATAACATTCACAGTAGTACGCTGTGTATTCAGTGCGAGAACTACAGTAATTATAGAGTTACAGTAACCAATATGTTCTGTAGAGTTACTTGTCAACAGCTGCCTGTTACTGGTCACTGTTGTTTTACCGTGTTTAGCATTAAACCTCCCGTCAGCTCATCCTGATGTGTTGTAGTCAGAGCTTCTTGTCTCTGCAGGACTTGAGTTCACTCTGCTCACAGAGTTTCATCTGTAGTGACGGCAACAAAAGCATTGAGGTTGTGAAACGCTGCATGTTCTTAGATGTTTCATATTAAAGCTGCAGACCGTCGTCCTCCTTTAATCCCTGAACGAAGTCTTTACGGGCCGAGCTGCAGACAGAAGAGAGGAGAGCGAGGCTTCATTCAATCGAGCAGAAACAAACTGCATCCAGTGAACACCAAGAGTCTCAAACATCGACATGTTGGAGTCCATTTTCTCTGTTAGAACAGCATCTGCTGTGGACTGTCCTGCTGCATGTCCTGCTGCATGTCCTCAGTGTTTGAGGAGACCTGAACAAACTGGAGGACAAAGTTAACGTGGAGTTACTGCACGTCTGGAGACGCTGACGATGCATTTGGATTATCAGGTCGCTCTCGGTTAACAAAGCGGCAGAAACAGCAGTGACTTCAGTGCAGGGACTTTATCGTGGTGCGGTCAGACTCCCATCAGAGGATGTTTAAAGGACTCCAACACGTCTCCACATTGATTTTAGACTTAGGTTGGTGCATCAGGAGGGTAAGGCTCTGAGGGGGGTGGACGTGGCCCCACGGCCCATTAAAGGACGATCTGAAGCACAGACATCATAAAAGAGCCGTAAATCACTGAGGCCTCTGTTTTGAAGCAGCGTCTTCCAGGAGCGATGGAGGCCGCGTCCCCGACTGTTAGCTGACTCAACTGTGACGCTAAGCCGGCTGCTCGCGATCGATGAGACGTGCAACCGGACACCCGTCCGTTCCCATAAGAAGCCATGACGCTTGCTGCTGCGGCGTGGTGGTTAAAGGACAAATGAAAGGTGACATCAGTGAGCTGAGCGACTGTTTCTGCAGCAGGACAACACATTATAAACCTGTAACGTGTGCAGGCGAACGAGGAGCACAGCTCCGCTTTAAAAATGAATGATCCACCGGTCACTGCTTCCACTCTGTGCTCTGTAGGACAAGGAAAGAAAACTATGAACATTCTTCAAAGTAAAACTGCTAAATCTTTAAATGGTCTCTGAGACTTTACAGGAGGAGAAGAATGTTTCTGATATTTCCTGTCAGGAGATTAGACTCTTAAGGTGACAGATTTTTGTCTGACGTGACACATCAGCTCCGAACCACTGACAGTCTGTAATTAGTGGACTGAGCTTCATCCTGCATTGTTTCTTAACGGCCAGTCGGGGGCAGACACCACTGAGTCTTATGGAGAAATGAGGCTACCTCAGCTGATCTATCAGAAGAATAATCACAAATCATGGTCATCATGTCCAGATGTTGTGTGTGTTCCAGAGGAGGTCCTCTTGCAGAGCTGGAGGTCTTCAGGAGGTCTGTGAAGGTAGAGAGGGACGCCCCTGATCTGTAGGAACTGGTAGGACGTTCCACCAACGGGGAACAACAGACAGAGAAGTTTGGATTGTTCTGATTCATTCTGGTTGATTGGAGAAGGTCATGAACAGAACCAGAGACTACAGTACTAGGGATCTGAATGTAACATGGGCTGCTACAGGTGGACAGTGGAGCTCCATGAGCAGCAGGGTAACATGGATAGTGACCGGTTCAAGTCCAGCATGGACCAAAGTATGGAGGGTGCTCCATAATTTGGTCCCTGCTGGACTTGATCCGGTACTATCTGTTCCCAGGCTGCCAGCTACTTGCTGAGTTTCCTCGCGAGTTTACAGTCCAGGCTCTAGTCTCATGTCTTCTTCCACACAGCATGATGCTCCATTAGTAGATGTTGGTCTCATTCATAAAGCAGGGGATGCTTCAGGGCGTGGTTGACAAGTCCGTCCAGCTCGACACACCGGGCTCACCAACTCTGATTTCTGGCTCCAGAAGAACAAGCGGCGACGTCTTTAATGCCAGACCTCAAGGATTTCAAACGTCCACAATCCAAACCATCTCCGGCCCTTTGGCGGTGTCCTTACATTATGTTTCTTTCTTTAATCTCCGGTATTTACTGCAGACTGTTGAAGAGCTGTTGTCTTTAGCTCTATCATGCAGTAACAGAACCAGTCGCTCAGATTTGCTGCCAGCTGGTAGAGCCTGTCTCGGACCTGTTCAGGACCAGCCGTCAGTTCTGGGCCGGCCACGTCTCACCCAACAGTCGCTCGTCTTTTGGCTTTGTTTGGCTCTCCACCAGCTCCTGAAGGAAACATCTGCCTACACGCTGAATGCTTCACTGTGTTCTCCGTCAGGGGGTGTAGAGAGGCTTTATCGCTGACAGCAGCCGCCCGTCGGTGCCGTAAAAGGCGGAGGACGGCAGTAAAACATAAATATCTGAACAATGAAGGTGAACGGAGGAGAGAGAGAGTCACGAGTTCAGGTGAGTGAATTTAACAGACAAACAAAAAGCTGAGTGTGTGTGTGTGTGTGTGTGTGTGGTGTATTGTATTGTGGTGTATGGTTGTGTGTGTGTGTGTCAGCAGACCTCAGTGCATGCTGGGAGGTCTGATGTGCTGAGTCAGCAGAGCGACAACAAACAACGATGACTTCTTTCTTTAGGTCTGAGAGTCTCTGTCAGCCTCAAACATTAAATTAAACTCTGCAGTCAGTCGTGAGAGGAGGACAGATGCAAACTGACTGGAATATACTGAGAGCTATGGATGAAGTTTTCCACAAATCTTTCACAATAAAAGCATTAAATGGATTATTAAGAATAATATGTCATATATCAATAATAATATCGATATCAATAAGATCGTGGTGCGTTCAAACCCCCCCAGTGTTAAAAACAACAACCGCCTCCATTTCTGCTGCAGCTGCACTCTCTCTTGTGGTTTGTCTTTAAAACACGCCGTTCAGATTCTGAGCCCCTTGTGACATCACTAAAGGCTCATGATCATAGTCCGAACCAGAACCAGAACCAGCTAGTTAGCTTAGCTCGTGCTACTCGGCGTCTCGTCATCGGCTTTTTTGCCGTGCATGCCATGCTGGGAACTGTGTGTACTATGAGTCCTTAAAGAAACTAATGGTGTCTGCCCACTGAAAATGCTTTTATAGGGCTTTTATTTTGAAACAGATACAGGAAATGTTGACTGGTTACCTGGCTAATATAGCAAACAGGTACAGGGTTATATTGGAGTGAATCAGAGCTTCAGGGGAGTTTTAGTGTTGTACCACGGATGTTCTGGACCACTAGGGAGAAGAAAAAGAAGGTGTAGGAGCCGGTGTCGTGCGTAGAACAGGAGCTGGGTGCGTGGTGACTGTATGAGGAGAGGTGAGCGAGCAAGAAGCCGCCAGGCAAGAGTAAATGTGGGAGACTTTAGTGGTTGGTGAGAGCTTGGTGAAATAAAAGGCTGAAAGACAGACGCCGAGCTGGGCTGACTGCTGCTGGACTAGGCAGTGCCTCGGTAGATCTTGGTCAGAAGTAATGTAATCAGAACAAATACTCGAGTACAGCCGGACATAGTGAATCTCTGCAGTGTTGCTTTAATTTGCTCCTTGACAAGTAATTTAGTTAATTAGGGCGTGATATCAGCTCGGAGCTGAAGGATCTACAGGCACAGCCGAGCCAGATCATAGCACCAGGCCAAGATGTCAGGCCGGCACCTGGGGATGCCCTGCACACACACACACACACACACACACACACACACACACACCACAACACACACACACACTGTCTCACACACACACACACACACACACACAACACACACACGAATTAGTTGGCGGTGCCAGAGCTCTCTCGCTCTCTGCAGTGGCAGCGTACTCCACTCTGACCTGCAGCGACGCTCGTTAATGTGAATTGTTCTCTATCTCAGACGAGCTGCCAAGAGTGGACGGCTTCAGACAGCCGGTTAGTAACTTTTAAACTACAGTCAGAGGGGACGAGTGTTTGACCGCGAGCAGTCTCGAGTGTCGTGGTGACAGGAGACGCGGATGTTTTTCATACAGGTCAGACTGTCACCTCTGCAGGTTTCCTGAAAATGTCTCCGTCCACAAAGTGTCCGCGGGTTTCCGATCTTCTGGAAGCTGTCAGATCGTGTTGTGAAGGAGATCCTGACCCAGCGAAGACACTGTGAGTTCAGTGAACAGAGGACCGACCCGGCTCTCACTGCCCAGGCGGAGGCTGTTTTCTGGGGGAGAGTTCACCGAAGAGTCGGTCGGGTCACCCAAACTTTTCTACATAAATTCAAAAATCTTTTCACATAAAGTTTACCGAAAACACTAAATTATTCTTGACTATTAGACAATGGTGGTTGCTCTCAGTGTAGCAGACAAACAGAGGGACACGAGGCTGGCAGGTTCGCCAAAGAGTCGGCCGATGGGTTACCTGACTGTCACTGCCCAGGCGGAGGGCTGTTTTCTGGGGGAGAGTTCACCGAAGAGTCGGCTTGCGGATTGAGCAGCTCGTGGTGATTTCACCACAGAAACTGAACAGATTCAAACATTAATCAAAGACACAGATTTGACGTCAAATTAAAGAGGAAGATTGTTCATCTCTTTCTGCTGCAGCGTGTCAGTTATTAATGAAGAAATGTGAGAGTGATGAATCCATGCACACACAACACCCACACACCACACACACACACACACACACACACAAACACACACACACACACAACACACACACAAGTGCTGCAGTGATTAGTGTGTTTTTAAGCCCGATAATGGAAGCTTAGCCCACTGCTCCACTTTCAGGGAGGAACAGCGAGCTCGCACTCTGGACACTGTACACTCTTAATGCTGGTACACACACACCACACAAACACCACACACACACACACACAAACAACACACACACACACACACACACACACACACACACACACACACCACAGAGAGAGAGCAGGGAAGCCGTACAACAAAGTGACAGCCAGAGATGTTTCTGCTCACAAACATGGAGGATGAAAAGAAGTTTACCGGCACAGACACACACGAGAAGGTCGCTGAGTTTAACACACTTATCAGACTCATACACACACACACACACACACACACACACACACATAAACGCTAACACACCACGATGTACAAACAAACATCTGGCTGATCTGCCTGTCCCACATTATTATAGGATTGTGAGAGTGTGTGTTCTTGGGGGAGGGTCGAATGGGTGTGTGTGTCATGCCATGGGTTTGTTCTTATGTACACACACACACACACACACACACAGACACACACACACACACGCTGCAGTGGCAGATGCGAGGTGACAAGTCGATGACCTTAGTAACACCTCCAAGGGTGGAGTTTGTTTTTCTGTGTGTAAGAAGGAAGGCAGAGCAGGGAGGTGGTGTGTGATGGAGGAGAAACAAAACAAGATGAAACATTTCCTGACTTTTATTTAAAATTAGCCAATTATGACGAGTCAGTGTGTGTGTTGGTGTCGGTGTGTGTGTGTGTGTGTGTGTGTTCTAATATATAATTAATTATATAATATATTTGTGTTTCCACGTCAGAGCTTCATCTTCTCATTCATATTGTAAAGTTACCACAACAACTTTAATCTTTGTCAGTGCACTGTGTGTGTGTGTGTGTGTGTGTGGTTGTGTGTGTGTGTGTGTGTGTGTGTGTGTGTGTGTGTTGTGTTGTGTGTGTGTGTGTGTGTGTGTGTGTGTCTGTTGTCTTTATGCTAAGCTAAGCTAACCACATCTGACTATTTCCAAGCTGAGGCAGTAATTATGGTCGTTGATGCTTGCTAAAATCCTTGTGTACGTTTCCACTGCAGAGTCAGATACAGAGTTTGACCTCAGAGTGTTCAGAGTATTCACCACAAACATCCAGAAAACATCCAGAAAACATGTAGCAAACATCCAGAAAACATCCAGAAAACATCCAGAAAACATGGAGCAAACATCCAGAAAACATCCAGAAAACATGGAGCGATCGATATGAAGGTTACATAAAGAGTCCAGCAGACGTCCTGACCTCACTCAAACCTTCAGCCGACTTTCAGATGACTTGCTCCATCTTCAGCTTTGCTGTCGGTTGCTCTGACAACACGGCGTGCTCCCCGTGGGCATCACACTCGTCTTGATCAGTTCTGTCATCGTGTCTTCACGATGGACTGCTCACACACGATCTATCTGTTGGTGTGTTTTAAACTCCTGCAGACATTAAGACCCAAACACGTTCACTCAACCCAACCACTTGTATCACACATCGTGCTGACAGTTCAGACACTTTAGGCGAGTCCAAATAAAAATAAACTTTTAAAAAGAAAACCAAGTGCACGTGCTAGCAGCAGGTCCGAACCAACTTCAGCTCCCTCAGCTGCCTCATGGTGGGTGTCAGCATGTTGTTAGACTGTTGTTACCTCAGTACAGTTGTCATGAACGGGGAAATTAGCTGCAGAGACCAAAACAGTTTTTTGTACCAGGCTGTAAACATGTTTATTTCTGCTGTGAAGTTGGACATTTGGACATGGGGACTTATGGAGACTGACTTCTTAAACTGTTTTAGCAGTTCTTTTTTAATAACCCAATACAAACTGAGCGTTCACGGAGAGCTGCAGCTCCATGCTGCTGCGTCGTGTCGGTGTTTCACTTTTCTTTCCTCTGTCATCTTTCAGTGCTAACGAACGTGGCGCCGCCTCGTAGCGGCGGCAGCAGCAGCAGCAGCAGCAGCAGCACAGATAACCTTCAGCAGGAAAGCTGTGTTTGTCCTTCCTGCTGTTTGTTTCAGCCGCTGACAGATGTCGCGGATGCAACCCCGACCGCTCGCTCTGTTGTTCACTTCAACATTTGGATGTCTGGGCTGAGTTTGCACGGGAAGCTCCCAACATGCATCCAGGCTCCGTCTCTGCTCCACGGAGCGATGAATACCTCGTCTATATTTCTACTTTTTCATACTTTGATAAAACCCTGCTGCTCTTTGGCTGCAGGGGAAAAACTGAATAAATAAATAAAAATCAATATTAGCTCTGCTTTTAGCTGCCAGGCTGTGAGGACGTGTTCATCTGCTGCTTCACATTCTGTTATACTGAGAAATATCAGAGCGAGCTGACAGCAGCAGGTGATGCAAGGCGAGCTGGAGTCAGACATGAAGGCCGAGATCATGTTTACAACTGTGTTAAAGCAACATTATGTCACTTTCTATCATGAAGAAACAGATTTACACTGAGTTACACTGACGAGTACGTAACGCTTTACGGCACTAAGTCACACAGCAGCAACTATTTCACTGATTCTGGTGAAACTGGATCATATTTTATGGAGGAAATGTTTTCTGGTTTTCCCTCTGATGTCCTCTCACCGGCTGCTCCGCCCACCCTGTGATTACAGAGTGTGATGATGGGACATTGAAGTGAACTGCTGACACGGTAGCTGCTGTACTCAGTTGCCGTCTGTTAGCTGCTGTTATCCTCGTTAGCTCATGTTACTCAGTATGTTAGCCTGCGTTAGCTCATGGTAGCTTCATCTGTTTAGATGCAGTTAGCTCATCCGTCTGTTAGTCAGTGTGCTGCTCATCGCATGTACTTGTACTCAGTTGTTCTGCTGTTAGCCTCAGTTGTTGATGCTCGTAGTCAGTTGTAGCTGCTGTTAGCGAGTTACTCTAGTCGGTTAGCTGCTGTTGCTCATTGTTAGCGCTACTCACGTTAGCGGTTTAGTGTCTCATGTTAGCTCAGTTGTTAGCTGCTGTTAGCTCAGTGTAGCTCGTCGTTAGCTGCTGTTAGCTCATGTTAGCTCTGTTATTGCTCAGTCGTTAGCTGCTGTTAGCTCAGTCTGTTGCCGCTGTTAGCGCAGTTAGCTCATTGTTAGAGCTCGTTGCTCATCTGTTAGCTGCTGTTAGCTCGATGTTAGCTCAGTCTGTTAGCTGCTGCTGTGCTTTCTGTTGGTGACGGCTGGTTGAGGGTGCCTGTAGCAAAGTCGTGGACTTGCTAGTTTGTTTTAGAAGTAATGTAATCAGAACAAATACTCATGACAGTCTGACCGCAGTTAGCACCGTGAATGACAATACACCGTGTCACTTTAACATTAACCTGCTAGTGCGCAGTCACAAACACGTGTCGCCCGCTGAACGTGGCAGACTTAATCTCCGCGCAGCTCCCACTTCTCATCCAAAGCCATAGCCAGACGCTTTGTAGCTCTGAGGGACCCGTAGGTGGTGAAGTACTCAGAAATGTGGCTCTTGAAGAGGACTACAGTATGTTTCTCTGTACCTCTTACTCTGGCTTACTCAGTAATGTGTCTCTGACTCTGAGAGGACTCAGTTGTTTTTCTGTACTCTAAGAGACTCAGTAAGGTGGTCTCTCTACTCTGAGAGGACCTCAGTGATTTCTGACTAGCGAGATACCGTATGTGTTCTGAAGAAGGCCTCGTTTGGTGCTCAGAGAGACTCATAGGTGTCTCTGTACTCTGAGAGACTCATATGATGGCTCTTACCATCTAAGAGACTCAGTCAATGTTCTTCAGAGGACTGCTGTGGTAGGTTCTGAGAGGAAATCGGATGTGGTTCTGGAGGCCTCGTCATTTGGCGTCGAGCGAGGACTCGTAGGGCGGGTCTCTGTATCGCGATGGAGCATCATATGTGGCCTCTGAGAGGACCAGTTAGGGGTTTGGCTGAGAGGAACTGCAGTCTTCGGGGCTCGTACTCATGGAGGACTCAGTATGTGGCTCTGTAGTCTGAGAGGACTCAGTATGTGGTTCTGAGAGGACTCAGTATGTGGTTCTGAGAGGACTCAGTATGTGGTTCTGAGAGGACTCAGTATGCAGCTCTGTACTCTGAGAGGACTCAGTATGCAGCTCTGTACTCTGAGAGGACTCAGTATGTGGCTCTGAGAGGACTCAGTATGCGGCTCTGTACTCTGAGAGGACTCAGTATGTGGCTCTGAGAGGACTCAGTATGTGGCTCTGAGAGGACTCAGTATGTGGCTCTGTACTCTGAGAGGACTCAGTATGCGGCTCTGAGAGGACTCAGTATGTGGCTCTGTACTCTGAGAGGACTCAGTATGCGGCTCTGAGAGGACTCAGTATGTGGCTCTGTACTCTGAGAGGACTCAGTATGCGGCTCTGAGAGGACTCAGTATGTGGCTCTGTACTCTGAGAGGACTCAGTATGCGGCTCTGAGAGGACTCAGTATGTGGCTCTGTACTCTGAGAGGACTCAGTATGTGGCTCTGAGAGGACTCAGTATGTGGTTCTGAGAGGACTCAGTATGCGGCTCTGTTTGTGTTTGTGTCTCTGGTTACGTCCCGTGTTTCTCGGAGCTCGCGGGCAGATGTGCAGCCTCCCGCTGCTCGCTGCCGTTTTGGTGCCACTTCCATTTGTGTGTAGCCGGGTGGGCCTGCTGTGCAGAACAGTGTCTCACCCCGCGATGCTCCTCATTCTCTGGATTCAATTAGTTCCTCTTTGCTTCTAATTTCTCCTCATTGCTCTTTTATTTCTTTGGTTCTCCTCAGCATGTGTTTTATTCTCAGATGTTCCTGACAGCAGACTCTAACGGGGAGTCAACTTCAGTTCACTGCATTACTCCTGCATTAACGAGGCTGTGTGTGTGTGTGTGTGTGTGCAAACAATAACAATGTAAATTAAAGCACAACACAACTCATATTACGCAAAATACCACTTTACTGATGACTGCAGTCTCAGA
Source organism: Larimichthys crocea (assembly GCF_000972845.2). Taxonomy (NCBI): domain Eukaryota; kingdom Metazoa; phylum Chordata; class Actinopteri; family Sciaenidae; genus Larimichthys; species Larimichthys crocea. The sequence continues at coordinate 11,141,127 of NC_040011.1, read as the reverse complement.
GCTGTTCAACCTCTGCATGACAAGACGAGCTCCCTGATGGCTCAGTTTGTTAGCTGCTGTTAGACCTGCTCATATTTCTAACGTCATCAGACACCTGTCCAGGTATCTGCTGTGTTGTATCTTAAGCACACCTGAGGTAACCAATGAAGACCTTGAGTAGTTACATCAGGTGTGCGCGAGACAACAGCTGACTTTCAAACGTGTGATTCTCTTCATGACTCTGAGACTGCAGATCTGTATTCTGGAATATTATTTGAACTAAAAATCATTTGGATTAAAAGAGAGAAAGGAGAAAGCACAGCTGTGATTCTTTCTCCTCTTCCTCGTCTCCTCTGTTCCTCCCTCCTCCGGTTAAGGAGGTGAGGAGGCGGCAGGAGAGCGAGCGGTTGGTTCGTCACAAACGGGTCGCCGTGATGCAACGCTGTGTTTGTTTGTCTCGTGGGACAAAGGAGGAGACGCTGCACATGCACATTCCTCTGCAACCACACACACACACACTGACAGCTACGCATGCACATGTTATTGTGCATCCATCCATAAGAGCACACGGCCACGTATGTAAATCTGCAGAGAGAGAGAACCCGCTGAACTCTGTTAGCAGCACAGCTGAGGAGAAGCCCTCCATCCATCCGCATTTCATTTTCTCACCTCCTCCTCCTCCTGCTCCTCCTCCTGCACCTCCTCCTCCTGCACCTCCTCCTGCTTCTCGCTAACATGCTACCATGCCACCCATCCAAGGCCTCCTCCTCTTTGTCTCAGAGCTCCAAAGCAAAATGTAACTTAAACACAGATAGCATGGTGAAGCTAAACGCACCTGCTGTTAGCTGATGTTAGCTCAGTTTGTTAGCTGCTGTTAGCTGCTGTTAGCTTAGTTTGTTAGCTGCTGTTAGCTCAGTTTGTTAGCTGCTGTCAGCTGCTGTTAGCTCAGTTTGTTAGCTGCTGTTAGCTTAGTTTGTTAGCTGCTGTTAGCTCAGTTTGTTAGCTGCTGTTAGCTGCTGTTAGCTCAGTTTGTTAGCTGCTGTTAGCCAATGTTAGCTCAGTGTGTTAGCTACTGTTAGCCGATGTTAGCTCAGTTTGTCAGCTGCTGTTAGCTCAGTTTGTTAGCTGCTGTTAGCTCAGTTTGTTAGCCGATGTTAGCTCAGTTTATTAGCTGATGTTAGCTCAGTTTGTTAGCCGATGTTAGCTCAGTTTGTTAGCTGCTGTTAGCTCAGTTTGTTAGCTGCTGTTAGCTCATGTTAGCTGCAAACAAAGAGCCTGCAGCTATGCTAGTGTCTCTGCACAGCAGAGCTCTGAGCTAGATGCTAATTTCATCGTGCTAATGTGTTTACATTGACAATGCTAACATGCTAAGGGTTAGCGAGTGATGGTTGCCTCGTTCTCCATCTTCGTTTAGCATGATAACAATTGTTAATTAGCTCTACAGCCGAGGCCGATGAGAAGAACTCGACGTGTTTTAACATTTTATCACCATGAACGAACCTGGAGTCACGAAAATGACGAACAGATTAATTAATATTGAGAATAATCACGTTGCTCATTAATCGTCCGTTTGCTCGTCAGGTCTCGCTCTGGAAACATCGACAGACTTTCATGACGGTTAAATGTTGTTGTTGAGTCTGTTGGCCTGAATGACTCAACATGTGGACACACACACACACACACTGACAGGACCACACACACACAGGCATTAACACAAACAGCTTGCTGTCTCCACCTGCTCCAGTGAAATTTTAATCTGTGGAGACGGGTGGAGTACAGTGAGTCGGGGGGTCGGGCGGTTATTTCTGTTCTGTCCGTCAGAATTTCTTCTCGTTAATCCGGATTAATCCGGGTAATGCTTCTTTTGTCTGTAGACGCACCATCAGCAGGCCTCCGCCTCCTCGTGTGTGACTTCAAACAAATCAATTACTGCAGGACGAGGCGGCGAGCGCTCGTCTGCACGCCGTGTTCCAGGAAATGAGGATCCATCTTTCTTTAAGACACAAACAGAAATGTTTAATGTGATCGGACAGAAAACAAAAGATGTGAAAGTCAAACAAAAAATGTTTCACAGAAAAATACTGTTATTTACAGTTTACTGATATTTTCTGTAATTAGTGCCGAGTGCCCACGACATGAGTCAAATATTAATCTTCTGCGTGTTTCTTCTTAGTTTTATTATTCATTTTCCGTCCTTTTTCGAAAAATAATGCGGCCCACAGCGGGGCGAGGACCCCAACAAATTATATATCAAAACGTGCGTCTTGATCCCGAATCCCGAAAATTTGTCTTCTCACTCACATTCGTCTGCTAAAGCTGTCAGCCTTATAGTTTTGGCGTAACACACAAAGATGCGCCACCAACACCCATCCACAGCCTCATAGACTGCCATGTTAAAAAGGCGGGAACATTTCTGGAGGAAAGCAGAAGTAACGTTTCTTTGAATCGCTCTAAAGGTCACATTTCTTCACTTTATCAACACAAAATAACTATGTAGACGTTCAGGAAGGGCTCAGGATGCTCCCAGTGATTTCGGTTCAATGATTGGAAATACGGTTTGGCCAGAAATCCTTCCTGTTCGAGGGGTGGTCTCAGCATTTTCTCTCTCTCTCTGTCAGCATTTCCAACTGACATTCTAACAGGTGCAGTAACTGCACCATGGGGCTATTTTTAAAATAAGAGTCACTACAAAATAAGACTTTGCTCATTGTAGGAAAGACATGAAAATTGTTAACATTAGCGGCTAATGCTAGAATTAGTTGCTCCTGTGTGTAAATAAACATGTTAAAAATGACTATTTGAGGTGTGCTTTTTGAATACAGAACCCCGGCAACAGCCCACTCGTCACTCTCAAAATTTCTGCGGGAATTTTCTAGTACTGTCTCATCCCGTCCCGTATGTTCTCTCGGTGATGCTGCATTCAATGATCCGTTTCTTTGTTTCCCGACAGTCAGTGAATCTTCAGACAGCGTCGAGCAGCAGCTGTCTGATGGTAATCTGGGTCCTCGTCAGCTGTTGTACCGTGTTGATGACATAATTAATGAGCTGAGTTGGTGTTGGTGGACCAACTGCTCTGTCGGACCTTCATGAAGTCGACTTGTCAGATCTGCGACAGCATCCTGTTAAAATAATGTCCTGCACTCATTTATTCTTAATGTGGCAGAACCTCGGCAGGTATCGGTCCTGTTGTGACTGTCAGGTCCATTATCTTCATCACCTCCATCACCTCCATCACCTTCATTATCTTCATCACCTCCATCACCTCCACGTCTTCAGCCATGAACACATGGAGCCACGTGACTTCTAAACTTCCTGAGAAGTGAAGAACTGAACATGAACGCAACAAATATCCGACAGTACTTCAGTGCCGAGGCTCTCTTTAAGTATATATATATACATAAATATCAGAGTAACTGATATACTGTAGTTTCTGACTGAATACACAGTATACTGCTGTGAAATGATTACGGTCATTTACTGGGCACAAACATAGTACATGACTTAGCAGTAGTACGTCACTTTACATAGTATCCTCAGTGTTTTTATATTTTATAAAGTACTATATACACAGTATAGAACACTATAATACACATAGTTCATCCATCCATATTTTATTGCTGTTATTTTATTCATCGTCTCTTCTGAACTCTACTTATCGCCTCTTGTGCTCTTCATGTTGAGCTGAGCTGGTTTTGTTCTCGTGGTACCGCCGACCCGGCGTTCACCTGGACACTGGAGCGGTTCTGCTGCACCACGTGAGGTGTTAGAACCGCGGGCTTGCAGTTTATATTTATTTCTAAGAACGGAGCCACAGATGACGTTCAGAGGGAGCAGAATAATATCTCCATCCCTCTGCTCAGTATGAGTTCTCAAGGAAACAGCGAGTACGAGTTCTCTCGGAGAAGAGTCGAGCTTCTTAGCGACCGCGGTGGAGCTGGATGTTTGCCGTGGCGTCCCGAGGCCTCCGTGCACTAATGCACTTATGCAACTAACGGGACTGGATTCATCCACCTCTCTCTCTCTTCCACGTGTCCTCCATCTCTCTGCAGATATTGGAGAGAGACAGATGAAGACTTCACAGAGAGAAGGTGGAGGTCTCCGTCTCCGAGACAATAAATCTAAGTGTATTGCTTTTGCTCGCACCGAGGCGCCTTGGGTCGGTCCTCCTCCCCCCCATGTACTGCTGCAGACAGGCCCGGGCTTATGTAACAGAGGGCTCACTCTGACCCAAATGGGAAAGACAAAGCCTGCAGCCGCTCTGCCCGGGTTACAGAAGCTGATGAATGATTCAATACAACACCAGAGGCCAGCAGCCGAACTGAACAGTTAAGACAGAAGATTATCAGACGTTTGGTAGGTGGAGTCGGGCAAATCTGTTGTTTCTTCAGGTTTTGAACTCAGCGGCCCTCAGGAGTCACATTACATGTTTCACTTTGGTTGTTTCTGGATCATCGCTGTCCGTTCCCGTCCCGTTAATGACACAACAGCTCCGACAGAAGAAGAAGGATCAGCACTGAGACCTCTTTAAAAACTGCTTCAGCGAGCTGCCCCATCTTCCTGAGAACGCCGCTCTCATTTATCAGCCTCGTTTATCTCAGGGATCTTGAAATTTCAGCCACTTAATACGAAGCGCCGGCCTCAGCACTCTGAGCCTTTTATCGAACATCGCGGCGTGCAGCCATTAGAGACGGAGATGGCTCTGTGGATGCTGACTGTAACCATAATGCGATACCCTTATTGATCTTTCCTCCTTCCACATGCAGGTCAGAGGTCGGCGTCGGCTGTGAAGCTTGTTTTTTTTTTAATCTTTCTCACCAAATCGTGCTGTCGTCACTTTTAAAGTTAGAGTTTGGGATTTACCTGTCAGACAACCAGAAAGCCAAGAAAGTGAGCCTCAGAGAGGCTGGACTGTGGTTTCATGTTTACCACACAAGAAGAGTTAGAGTTACCCTGAGCCATCTGTCTACGCCAATACGAAGAACAAACGCACCTAAAAACATCACGAGGTTGCAATAATTCAGTAACTGCATCCAGCTTTTGTTTGTTGCAGATCAGCCCTCAGCTTCACCTCCCTCATCAGCTGTTCTTTGCCGTCATGGCAGCCCAACAAACGCTGTCCAACTGTCCATGCCAACACCGCCAGCGTTAGTCACTGATCTCCAGATGTGCTGTTCTAAAGTTAAATGTTACATATCTTAGCATGCATGTTCATTTAGGTTTCTTTTATGCCTGGTCACCGTTCTGCCGGTGACAGGTGAGTAAAGCGTTGTTTGCAATCTGCAGCTGTGCAGATCTGAATGCAAGGATTCAGTATGATGAACTCTAATGAGAAGTCATGCCCGTCCCTGACAGTCAAACTGCATTTTAACACAAAACTCTGCTGAGAAATGTGGGAAACAAAGAACGATGTTAAAGCTCATCAGATGTTTCCTCTGTTACAGTAAACACAGACGAGCCTGTAGATTGCAGAGCTGCCAGTTTGACTCTTGATGGAAGAAATGAACACGAGCCTCGCTGCGCTCCCTCGGCAGCCGCGGTCATCCATCTGAAGGGCGGCGGGTAAACGAGGCTGAATATGTAATGAGGAACTCTTTCGCTCGCACGGCAGCAATTTGTGAACACAGAAATAATTGTCACATTGCTTGACGACACAGATAAGCAAATAAGCATGTTCACTTCACTTTCTATGCAACTCCAAGCCTCGCTTTGCACTCAGTGAGAAAGTCAGACAGACACGGCAGCAATGGGTGAAGATGTGCAAAGAAACACTTTAGAACAGAGAGAGAAAAGATTGTTTGGAACACTCCTCCATGTCACAGTGTCCTTCAGAGGGTCCTCCGACATCACACCATTTATTCAAAGTGCTGAGTCAGCCGTCCAACAGTCAGACGCTGCCTTGCTTCCATCCAAAGGTCATCGGACTGAAGCAGAGCCAACAGAGCACGAACATGTTCAACAGCTCAGGTAACAAGCCGCTGCATGACGTGAACTCTCCCCGTGCACGGTAAATCGATTGTTTAAGGGACGTACGTGAAGTAGATAGAAAGGTTTTGATTCCACAAAATAAGATCGATCGATTCTTCATCACTCCAACCAAAGAACACTGATTCTCTCCTAAGGGTACACGACACATAACGGACAACTCGTTTTCCAACAGTAACATGTTGCATAAACGCTGTTGGTGATTATTTCTGCCCATTATGATTCCCATAAATGTAATTAATGGATTAGAGAGAGTGATGGATGACCGAGGACCATCAATCCACGATTGAGCTGGATCAGAAACAGCCTGTAGAAGTACAGGTGTAACGATCGGTGCTGGTTCTTTGAAATGGCGTCAGTTAGTTTGGAGGCTGGTAAGTGTTGGGTAAGTCGGACCCAGCAGTCTCTGTTTAAAGTTGTTTATAGGTCTTATTGTCTTCTCTTCCCATGAAAGTAACACCAGTGATTGTCCGACCCACGAGAGCGTATCGACCGAGTTCTCTCTGACGTCTGAGGTCAAAAAAGTTCAGACTGAATGTCGAACATGTACACTGTTTGCAGGACCCACACCTCTGCTGGGTCGAAGCCCGGTTCCTCCAGGTTAATCCTCAGTGTCAGGGCTGAATGTGTTGGTGTGAGTCCGGGACAGTGTCAGTCTGAAGCCGAGCTGGAAGTGAAAAGGACGGTCCATCCGTCACAGGCTGTGATTCTGCTGAGAGAATGTGAACTAATCTAAACATGACCACACTGCTGTTTCATTTACATATGCTAAATGTGCCCTTGATGTTGTATTCTTTAATTAAACACACGTACATTCATGCTTAGTGAGAGCGTGGAGAATCTGAGGCTTCTTCATGAGCTGTATTAAAGTCGTCGGCTGCTTATTGAGACATTCAAAAAAAGCTTCTGCCTAAAGAAAACAGCAACGTGCAATCAGAAGAAGACTTTGACATCTCTGCTCGTGCAGACAGAAGAACGTCCTGTAGCTGAAGCATCTGCTCAGCGTGTCCTCCAGCCTCTGGCTGCAGGTCTGTGGGTCTGTGCAGCCATGTTCATAAACATAATAACTTAAAAACACATCAGAGACATCACGCTGCCCCTCTGTGCAGGAGAAAATCTAATTAGACTTTGCGGCACTTTTCTGCATAAATTTGAATATTAATGAGGGAAAAGTTCTTCCTCTAACTTCTAAATACTCAGATACACAGAGGTCATCGTTCTTCCTCTAACTTCTAAATACTCAGATACACAGAGGTCATCGTATCGCATCAGTGTGTTTCACCTGGAGAACACACCTGATGTTTATCCATCCATCTTCCTACCTTCCTTCCTTCCTTCCTTCCTTCCTTCCTTCCTTCCTTCCCTCCTCTTTCTCTTAACCCTGCTGCTTCCTCCTCGTCTTTCTGACACAGCACCAGCTTGTTACTCTGACTGTGATGCCGAGTGTGTACCTCTCAGAGCTCAGTCTTTATCACAGGTGTGTGTCTCCACCGCCGACCCTCGGATACAGACATGATGCGATAATCCGTACAGGAAGCAGGCGGCTGCAGTCGAAGCTTCCTGTCTTAGTTTCAGTATAATCACTGATTATGATTCAGCTGATCTTTGAATCAGTTCGTACTTTAAAGATCCAGTTTGTAACATTTAAGGTGGTATGGAATAAAAACTATGTTTCCATTCATCAAGATTCAAGATTCAAGTTCATGTGTATTAACCTGAAAATAAGAATCATTATGTTTATGTTTTGTAGTTTCTCCTTCATGAGGCGAGTGGTATTCAGTTAGAGTTAGTGACCGGTTAGTTAACAGCAGAGCGGGGTGTAACCCTTCTTTAGTTTGTGGAGGTCAGAGTTTTCTTCTTGATGCTCGCTGCTCAGAGAAAGTGTGACCTGGGTTTGGACCAAACCATTAGATGTACATAGAGGGAAACTGTGCCAACACGGCGTCCTCGTGTCCTCGAGCCGGTCGCAGACTTTGGATCAGAGTCTTTGTCCACCTTCGTCTCTCGTCCTCTCCGTCAGTCGCTTCACACTTCACGCGCTCCCTGCTGAAGATATGTTTCATTCATCCTTCATTCCTTCAGTGCAGCCTTCACTTCCCTCCCTCATCCCTTCCTCATTTCTCTCCGGTGCCATCGGGTTATCAATTCTCCCTCAATCTCATTTTCTCTCTCTGGATAAATGGGCTGTCCGATGAGCTCTGTGCCGGGCCAGAACTAACGAATTCAACCCTCCAACTTTTATTTCCCAAAGTGGTCTTTGTGTAACGATATTGGCCCGGCTCCTCTCTCTCTCTCTCTCTCTCTCTCTCTCTCTCTCTCTCGTCTTTTTTTAGCCGACCACATTTCATTCGAGTCGTTCTTGCCAGCAGAGAGTGTGAATTGGGATTGACCTCGTGCTCTCCTGTCTTTGTCTGGCAGAGAGATTATGAAGCCATTTCATATTTCAATTTCACTCATCCAACCCCCTTCACTCAGCTGCACACACACACACACACACACACGCACACGCACACGCACACACACACACACACACAGATATTACACTGAACTGATAAAAACACAAAGATCTGATGATTCTCAGCGTACGTGACGTCCTGAAATACAAACTGACATTTGTTCATGACAGTCAGAGCAGAAAGAAACATTAATGCTGCTGCTGGATTATTTACTTCACATCCTTACGTGTGTTTTATTATCGTGATATTAATATTTCATTTCAACTATCGAGGTTATCATCAATATCAGAACAGCACATTATCATCCTGTGTTAGTTACAGTGATATAATGACTCGCCTCTCTGCTCTCTCACGTACTTCAGACAATATTCTTGATATTTTTCATTTGCACATGAACAGTGAGCAGCTTCTGTTTCTGCAGGACGACGTGTGAAACGCTGCAGCTGTGAAATATTAAAACGTACTCGATGCCTTTAAAGAAGTAAACTCTGAGGTTTCTGCCTCCACACGTCTGATATGAAATAAAAGTAATCGATTACTTAATGCTGCGTCCTCTCAGGACAATAATGTGTTCTGTTGTTCTCAGCCATGATTTATTGATATTACTCATTCACGCTCGTGGTGTTCATATAATGTTGTTTTAATATAACATTAGTAGAGTCATCTCTGGCCTGCTTGTATAGCAGAGTGAGGCTGTGAACACAGGCCTATATAATGTGCTGCTGATGTAAACAGGGCAGGACACACTGCTGAGGCTTATAGGTCACATCCTTATGTCCACTAACCTACTTTCAGCACACACACACACACACACACACACACACACACACACACAGATTAACGTGTCTCCACTTTCGCAGTAATGCTGTTATGGGAGGCAGAGATGTAATAAACCTCGGTTACAGTCGACGTGTCTTTTTCCTGCCTGTAATTTGACACGTGGATATTAGTTTATTGCACAGGCGGCCGTGTTCTCAGGCCCGTACATAAAAATATTGAGCGTATTTCCGTGTTGGGGGATTTAAATTCAAGTGAAACTTTATTTTCAGTTCATGTTTGTAGTGGACCTGCTGTGGACGTCTTCATCCACACTGCAGATCTAAGTATAACCACTGATCTTTGACCCAGTTGTAGTCCGTGTCCTATCCCCTCCACCATGACCCACAGCTCCTGTAACCTCTGTAATCCAGCTCTTTCTTACTTTTAGGTCAGTTGCACAACACACCCTGGAGTCTAAAAACAGACTTATATTCACTTAAGTATTGAATGTCTCAGTCTTTGTATCATCTTGGTTTGTTAAAGTGTTTTTCATCAGTGTATCATCACCTGAAAATCATAGTTTCTGCAGACGCCATGGTGAAACATGTTTCTACAGTAGCCCAGAGCAGACAAACCAAATGTCGGCTCTACCCTGTAAACCGGTTAACTGGCAGCTATTGACAAGTAACTTACTGGAAATAAAATCATCATTGGTTACTGTAATTTTCTACAGTAACTCTATAATTACTGTAGTTTTTGATGGAATACACAGTGTACTACTGTGAAATGGTTTACAGCAATTTACTGGGCACAAACACATTTTACAGTGATACTGTAGCTTTCTCATTAATGTTAGGAATGAATGGAGGGAGTTACTACAAGTAACTACACCAGCATATGTCTCTAAATCCTGCTGATCCTCTGAGATACCTTTGACTGAAACTGAAGCACGGCAGATTTCATGGTGGATTTTCCCTGATCACAAACAAAGTCTGAATCTTAAGGAAACGATTTAAGAAGCTGGGCCGTCCATAAGAGGTTTATCAGTAACATGAACGAGCAGAACTGTCATGGAGCAGCTCCATCCTTGATGACACAGAGTTTGTATTTGATAAAACCATCACAGATCATCACTTTAATGATCTAATGTGTCACTGAGGGACGCTCCAAAGAGGCGAGCTCTGCCTGACATGGATCGAAAAATCATAAATATAAAAAACAAAGAGAGCAAAGAGAATCTGCTTTGACTCAGTCTTTGGATTCATCTTGACGCTGCTCTTCTTCTTCTTCTTCTTCTTATTTGCTCATGATTTCACAGGAATGATTTATAAACGTGTTCCCGGGGAGGAGTTCTTTAAAGTCTAAAAGAATTCTCCTTTGTCACACTGACTCTAGTTGATTGTGAAGCTTCCTTTCCCTAAACTCTAGTTCATCCTCCTCCTCTGTCCGTCTGTTTTCAGGATTCCAACAAGAAGTCAGATTATCCTGAATTCTTCTCTCCTGCCGCAGTTTGACCTCAGCTGCTTGCAGTCAGCCTCTCTGTTAGTTACAGTGAAACTGTGTCGCTACGCCTGAAAAATGTCACCAAATCGTACTGTACAACACGAGGACTCTGCTGGGCTCGGTCCAGCTCGGTCTTTGTACAAACAGGCTGTGGGCAGGAATGTTTTCACCCCCGGGCGAGGCTTGGCATTTAGGTGGGAAGTTGTTCTGGCCGACTGTCTGTTACTGTTAGAGGATTAAAGTTTGGGCCATTTCGCCCTGCGGTGGCCGAGGTTAGAGGGGGCACATCACAGCAGGGGGTAGTCTGAGTAGTAAGTCCTTTTGTGGCTGTTTATTCTGAATTGTTTGCTCTTATTCGGTGGGTTGTAGCTGTTGACCTCTAGATTATTTGTTGAATGAGGAGCCAGTGGAGGTTTTGAAGGGAAGTGATGAGGCGAGGATGAGCGAGGAAGGGAGGGAGGGAGACCACGTATATCGCGGCGTTCGAGGGAGATTCTTCGTGTGGAAGCAGGATTTGATGAGGGATTTGCAGCCGATGAGGAGTTCAGATTTGTTCAGTTTGAGGAAGTTTACGTGCTTCACTGCTTTTCTTTCCGTGACGTTTGGTGATGTAGAGCTGCACATCGTCTGCATAACGGAGGACCGAGTACTGTATATCCTTAGGGGCTGTGTTTCTGTGGCTTTCCTTATTTTATTATCTCTTTCTTGTTCTCTCTATCTGAGGTGACCTTTCAGCCTAATGTTAATTTACATTCCCCACTATGACATACAGAGCTCTCTATTTTGATCTTGCGGACGTTTCAATTAGGTCGATTACTTCAACCAAAACACAAACACGTCTTCTCGCCTCCTCTTCTTCATCACTCCTCCCTCCTCTCCGTCCGTCCTCGGCACAGATGAAGTTTTGTGCCTGAGAGCAGCTGTATTCTCCATCATGAGCGATGGCGTGCTCTCAGTGAGAGGACATAAAAGCATGGATGACCTTGTCCAAGAAAAGACGGAGGATAAATTTTCTCGGATGAAAGCAGCAACAGCAGCTGGTGCAACACAAAATATACTTTCTCTATTCTTTCTTCTTTTGTTTCTCACTGTTTAAACCTGCAGGTACATTTAACTGTTAGTGTGAAGGTAATTATGCAACAGTTAGTTCAGACCAAGTCACCAACAACCAGAATTTTGGGAATGTTCCAAATCAGAAACTCCATGTGAATTATAGGAATTTATGGGAATTACCTGTAAATCGTTGGTACTTTAACATAAATCTAAACATTTTGTTTTGTCATAAGCTCTAAAGTGTGGTCCAGGTACAGAGATCACCTGTGCAGGTAGGGGGCGTGGCCTCAGTAGACCTGCAGTAAGCAGTCTGCTATGTGCATGTGATTGATTCAAGTGTACCTGCATGAAATCTGGTTGTTTTAGTCAAGATTATGCTGAAAACAACTATATTTAAATTCCCTGTTAATCTTCAATTTGGTAAATTCTCGGTTTATTCCTGTTTATTCCCATGGAAAGTTCCCAACTTTGATTAGTATTTTGCAGCCCTGTCTGTGTTGTTGTTGTTGTTGTTGTTGTTGTTGACTAATAAGTGGCGCTTGTTGCATAAAAGCAATATCACACCCAAGGTCGTGCTGTTATACTGAATATCAGCACACTGTGATCTGACTCCCAGTCGTGCTGTTATTCAGTATAACGGCGCTCCCTCGTGCGATATCGCTTCCGTAGTGCATCCATCGTCTCTTTGCTCTGATCGTCCTCTTATTTGTTGAGTCATTCCCTTGTGTATATTCTCTTTCTCCGTTCCTCAGATATCCTCCTTTCATCCTGTTAATTCTGCTCTCTCCTCATGACACATCGTTCCTGATATATCCTCCCTCCCTCTCTCTCTCATTCCCCTCCATCGCTCACTCTCTCGTCCCAGTGGCATCTAATTCCCCAGCGATATTGTCACTGTATATCAAGTTTCATGGGCTTATTGCTCGGGCCTACACACAAGTTCCTCCCCTCTCCCCTCCCGTCTTTTCATCCCGAAGCCCTCCATCATTTCATCACCCGATCTCTCTGTCCGCTCCTTCCTCCCAGAACATCTAAATCTCTGCTAATTCTTCCGGTTTTCAGTCCTGAGCATCCATCAGCTCACTGCAGAGCTCAGGAAACATGTCTCCTCTCTGTCCAGTCCAATCCTCCCTCACATCCTTCTCTCTTTTAGTTGCTGTTGTATAAGACTAAAAATGATTTGGCCTTTTCTCTTCTTCACATTGTGCCCCTCCATCTCTTCATCCCTCGCTTCTTCACCTCCTGTCTGATGTCTAGTTTCACACATATTTCCTCCTTCTGAATCCTCCTCCTCTCCATCTCTCCATCGCTCACATATCGCCCTGTTTTATTTATCACGAGTCATCTCCATCTCCGAGTCTGCATCCCTCCATCCCTCCTCTTCTGACATCTGTCCATCTGTCTTCTCTTCTCTTGCCGCCTGATATTTTTTAATCCATCTGCTACTTTCCATCAGAATTTTTGTTGTCCTCAGTCCAGGGACAAACAGAGCAGAGGGTGAATTTGAATCTATCAGAAAATCTGTCTGTCAACTTTGGATTTTGGTGATGAGTAATGTGTCCGGACGGTAGTAACCCCCGAGGACGGCCGAGTTTATTGTTTATCTATTTCTCTGTCGTTGTTTTGTCGCTTTTTCACGGTGACTTATGTCTTTGGGGGGGACTGCAGTGTGTGTGTGTGTGTGTGTGTGTGTGTGTGTGTGTGTGTGTGCATGAATTAGTTGTATGTAATCACATGCTTGTAATGATCATTTACAGTTGTTGGTAACGCCCTCAGAGCTGCAGGCTGCTGCTGTAGATGATCACATATTAAGCACTAACGACCCGCTCGGATCTAATTCTTGCATGTTGTGATATTCAATAAGAGCTCGGGCTCTTCACCCTCAGACTGGGAACATGAAGTGTTTGATAAAGTCTGTGTGAGGGAGTGGATCCGTCCACTGAAGTAATGTTTGTATAATTTATGTAATTATAGTTGATGCAATTTTGGAAACTCGTTTCTGCGTATGAGCTGTGGTTATGTGTCTGACAGCTGTTTGAGGCAGCAGTGTGGGGAAATGAACAGGTTGGATGAGACGAACAAGAACAGAGCGCCACCTAGTGTCACGCAGCTAGAAGACTATATGTAATCCTAACTATGTCCAGCTGTACTCGAGTATTTGTTCTCATTACATTACTTCTGATCAAGAACTACTGAGTCACTGACTATCACTGCCTAGTCCAGCAGCAGTCAGCCCAGCTCGGCGTCTGTCTTTCAGCCTTTTATTTCACCAAGCTCTCACCAACCACTAAAAGTCAGTCCCACATTTACTCTTGTCCGGCGTCTTCTTGCTCGCTCACTCTCTCCTTTTCTCTTCTTAGCTTCCTCCGTCAGCGTCCTCTTCACTCTCTTCTCCTCTGCCATCATGTCCATAGAGGCCGCTGACTGCTGGACCTGTAAACCTCTTCTTCAGGGTCACAAAGCTCTCCCTCATTAATCTTATTGCTCTGAGCGCACAGTAATGACTGAATGTATCAACATCCTCCTCGTCCTAAGACGGTGACACGCGTTAGTATGAAGCTGGAGCAGTAAAACAGGCGTACCTGTGACTCACCTCTCCGTCATTAGATCTGTTTCTGCTCCACCGTGTGACGATGATCAAACTCAAACATGCATGAACTAAGATGGAGGCTTCTGCTGGAGAAGTGGGTGGAGGTTCTCGCTCTGCTCGGCGCCTCCAGCCTGAAGTCAACCATGTTTATTCACGAGCGATCACTTCAGTCATCGTGAAAAGAGGAAAACACATCAACACAGAGCGATAAGTGTGTGTGTGTGTGTGTGTGTGTGTGTGTGTGTGTGTGTGTCAGGACCCGGAGCTATTTCTTGCAAAGTCTGTTGTGAATTAGTGAAAGTGGCTGAGCAGATACTGACATCTGTCTGCTGCAGCTGATGAAGTGCAGAGGACTTCATCAAACGTCAGGACGGTGAATTATTCAGCGCAGTTTAAACACTCGACTGTGATCAAACCTCAGTCTACACCAGTGGTTCTTAACCTGGTTGGAGGTACCGAACCCCACCAGTTTCATATGCTCATTCACCGAACCCTTCTTTAGTAAAAAATAAAATAAAACACAAAATGAACTGTGCATTAACATCACCTTGTTCAAATAACAAAACCAACACAGTGCATGAACTCACAACAACTTACCTCAGTGTGACTTCTGCTGTTGCCTTTGAGAGACCAGTTCAGATATGCGTGGCTTCACCTTGGCAAGTGCCAGTCTCATGTCATTTTCACAGCAAAGTCTGTTCCTTTTCTTAGTTTTTATGTCCAGCATCCTCGAAAACGATTGCTCACAAAGATATGTTGTAACAAATGGTATAAAAAATTCCAGGGCGGAGGCTCCACTGAACCCCTGAGACCGACTCACCGAACCCCTGGGGTTCGATCGAACCCAGGTTAAGAGCCACTGGTCTACACGCTGTGTATCTGCTGTAGTAAAACCAGCGTGAAGTGTGAGGAACGCATTAACACCGTTACACTGTCCGGTACCCGAGCGTTACCTTCATGGACAAGCAGCATTCAGGCCTGAGGAAAGAATAATTTAATGTTTGGTGAGTTCTTTCCTGGCCCACGCTCCAGAACAAACCAGAACCAACACCGTCCTTTAGTGGATGAACACCAACACCTCTGACTGGCTCCTGTCCTCATCATAAAAGCCTTGTCTTAATACCAGTCTGATGTTTTTCTAGATCTACTTGGACTGTTTCTACACTGCGTCATACAGTGTGAGGACGACACCATCACATGTATACTCGGAAACATCTGGAGACGTCTGTGTCAAAGGTAAATAAGACCTGAGATGATAAATCTGGAATATTACTATAAGATCACAACACAACCAGCCACACGACACAAAACACAATATGACGTCATTATTTTTAGTTACTTCATTTATCGGTTTGAATCAGCTGATCCAATCAGTCTAAAATATATTTAAACAAATCTGTTTCAGTCATAATCCCGTCAACAGCTGTTACAGCTGTAATCTCGCCAGGAATAGAAATTAGAGATAAATAAAACATTCACCTGGATTGAACTCCCAGGTTTAACTATCTGTCTCTGGAGGTCACGCGGGGACGTGTCGTGTTGTTTCTGTCCATAAATCACAGAATCATCACTGAGATTATAGATTTAATAAACTCAGCTCTGAGGACTCGTGTGTCATGGTGTCTTCTCCAGGCTTCAGTTTCAGAGTATCACTTCAACATTAGTGCTCATGCTGCAGGTTTGATGTCTGTGCTCAGCTCAGCATGAATCACCTTCAGACCGATGAAGCTGTACTGATGATGAGGACGAGCGCTCGCTGTCGTTGTGAGAGTTCAGCACGTCGCAGCTTCACACTGGACTGTCAGTGCTGCTGAATAAACTGTGACACGGCCGTGCCATCCTGCAGATAAGTGTGTCTGCCCGCGGCTTCATCTGTGCAGGCCGCGACCTCGAGGAACATTTGGCCTTCGGTGTCGTTTTACAGAATCCAGCTCAGCAGTAAAAGAGCAGGAGGTCATCAGTCACCTTCCCCTGAGAAAACCAGGGCAGGCAAATGGAAAGTAAAGCTCCATCATCTGCTCCAGCAGAGCTTCATCAGCTGAGGAACGCCCAGGTGTGAGTGTTAGCGTGGCCAGATTATGGATCTGAATACAGGAGTCAGTGTTCGCACTTTAGTTTTAATAATCTGCAGTCGATTATTGGATCATCTCGACCTTCCATCTGTGCGGTCGACTGATAATCGCACAGAGGAACGTGTGGCGTTACGTCAAAGACGCGGACAGTGAACACACCTGGCCGGTACCTGAGCTTTGAGCCTCACGTGGCAAAAAAAGAGTTTATTAAAAAACTGCTACAGACAGAGGAGGCACACAGGTGTGTGTGTGTGTGTGTGTGTGTGAAGAGTAAACATTAAAATGAGTTGGCGACCTAAGAAATACCTTCAGACTTGGTAACACTGCAGCTGCTCCTCACGATGTGTTCACTGACCTTCTGGTCCAGCTCTGCTGAGTGTCAGTCTGACAGTGGCTCCTCGTTTAGCTTCTTTCAGCTCAGTTTTCTGTCTCCACCAACACCAGCAGAGTGCTTCATTTGACAGCTTCTCGTATCGGCTGTCCTCCTGCAGGGTTCCTCATGCCTTCAGATGTTTTGATCTCACCGTGCTGAACTGACTCTGACTGAACTCCGTCCGTCACGCCACGCTCGACTTCACCACAGACCGCGTGTCGCTGCTGAACGCAGGTCTGATGTTTCCATGCAGGTCACTGCAGCATGAAGGAGACGATGTCGTGTTTTCTATTAGTGATGCTTTTACAAATGCAGGCTGTTCCTTTGCAGCACAGATGTAAACAGTGAGTGTTGGTGTATTATCTTAGGTTTGGTCACAGCTGAGTATTTTTCCTGTCACCACGGCGACACTTCACTCCCTGAAGACTGTTAATGTCTTGATTAAACGTTTCCTGTAAGGCGTTACCTCGATTAAACTTTCACCACGAGTGTGTGTGTGTGTGTGTGTGTGTGTGTGTTATTAAATAAATGGGAGCAGGAGTGTGAGCTGTCGCCTTCATCTTCACAGAGATAATTAGAACGATACGCTGACATTTAACGGACTTTTGTTACACGTCTAATTACATTTAAACTCTTTAAACTCTTTGCTCTGTTGCCTTTCAGCGACCGCTCGTTGTTCTTCTTACAGATGATGTTGAAGTCTTGAATGACTTTTATTTAAATTTAAATGAATTCACAGTTTTTAAGCAGATCGGCCTCCTGATCACTGACCTGCCGCCGTGTGAACACGCAGTGCAGAGTGTCCGAGACCGATGACTGAACGTTACTCGCTCTGTGAAAATGAAAGATGCTTCTTTACTCCTTGTTTTCAGGGGATACTCACAGATAATGAATCTGATTTATGTGAGCCAGCATGAACAATACTGCAGCATCTGAATCCAACATGTGACCTGCTGCATTAACCCTGCTGAGTCCTCTGTGGGCGTACAGGCCGAGTCTCCTGTTAGTGTGGTCGCTCCTTCATGAATCTTTTCAGTCCAGTAAACTTCACTCTTTAACTTTCTGCTTTTCCAGATGCGATGCTGTTTCCTCACTCACACATTTTGTCTTGCATGTTGTTATAATCACAAAAGTCAAGAGAATTCAGAAACAGGTTTTCACATTCAGGTTTTCGGTGCTTGGCTTCAGATGGATGGAAACAGGTCGACACAGGGTTGAACCCAAGAAGAGCGCGAGGCTTTGGAGCCGGTCGGTCCGACAACATTAAATCATTTTATCCACATTCAGGTTAGAGAAGGGCTGAACTCTGAAGACGTTTCTAGTGCACTTATTGGTTACACAGTGTAGAATATAAATAAATTTCATCCTCCTTTAACACAGCCACGGTTTGACCAACAAAGGACGAGATGAACTTCTTCACGGTAGATGAACTCAAACCGACTTCAGAAGCTCGTGGGTCATTAGAGAACCAACTTTTCTGCACCGGTTTCCAAATTCATCTGCGGTCACTCCACTTAAAGTCTCTTGCTGCCTCCTTATTCAAATTCATGCCACACCGTCGTCTTCTGGGAGCTGCCCAGTACCAACCAGCCCGGACTGTTGGTTACTGAGACTTCTCCTCTGGAGCAGTTTGGGGCGTAAAGTGCAAGTGAGTAGTTTTCCCGTTTAGCCTATTAATAGCCGGGAGCTCGACATAACACACCGAGGTCTGCGTCCCATCTGTGCCGTACAGTTTATCTCAGCTGTATGTGGGTTGGTGTGTGCCGTCTGTGCTGTCGGTTCAGGGAGGTGGCCTAGTTCTGCTTCCTGCTGCTGCTGATGCTGAGGACTTTCCTCTGCTGTCACCGAGCGCTTCGCTCTGACTTACATTCATCGTACAGCAGGTTGTTATGAGGCTTAAAAGCTTGCAGGAAATCTACATCACGTGTATATGAATAAATAAATGAACACGTGCTTCTCTCTTCATTTAGTTTCTCCTCGTCACACGTACAGACCTTACATCCTCCCCGTCAGCTGTGCAGCAGCCACACGAGTGTTTGAGTCCCGCACACTCGCACACGATCCATCTGCACCCGGGACTCCGCCTGCCTGTGGGCATCGAGGAGGAAGTTAAAATGACGAGCTTCATGTCTTAATGAGGGCGAGATCTGTTCACGAGGCGTGCTGACACTCTCTCACACACGACACACGACACACACTCAATATCCACCCATTTGCATGCAGTGCAAACACACACACACACAGTATCAATAGTTTTTCTACATGCAGATGAAACACTGATGACATCAAAACTATGAAATAATAAAGTCCGATGGCATCTTCGTGGGCTGGTCCGAGGTCATTAGTTCATCTCTAACCCCCAAACCTGACCGAGCAACACGCGGCCGTTCTAGTCAATGTATGCGTTGAATTCAACGCCGCTGTTCTATTTTTCACGCTTGACGCAGGGAATCCGGTGGATTTTCAAAATAAAATACCTTCGTGCAAACTGCCGGGTGCCGTGGTGTTTAGAGATGAGAACTGCAGCAGAGATAACTCTTCATCGACCTTTCTGAGCAAGACGACACAATCACTTTTAATTTGTTGGCAAATTAAAAGCACAGTCGTGAAGTTACGAGCTGTATATCACAGGGCGATATTATATTTGTAGTGAGAATTTCTGAACCAGATTTAGCATTTTTAATTTCTTCCTTTTTTTCTTTTAATAAATTTATCAGAGAAAATTATTAAACACAGTTATGAGAAAAACGTTTATGGATCTTCTGTGTGGTATCTGATCTGATGTGAGTCCATGTGGGAGACAGGAAACTAAAGGTTCAATTGTAAAATGATAATCATAATATTCATATCATTATTATTTCATAGTTCATTCAGGAGACGTTTCTCTCTCTCTTTTCTCCCTTGTCCTCGCTCTGGAGATCCTCACCTTGAATTGGTTCTTTTTCTCTTTCTGTCTTCTTCTGGTTCAGCGGAGCTCCGGTTCCCACTCGAGGGATTCCCATTTATTCCCTTTCATATGTTTACAGCTGCAACACACAACTAAACGTGCGTGTAATATGTTTCTGAGGCAGCTGCGTGTGTGATGTATAATTCATGAAGTTGAACAAAATGCAGCATAATATGCATTAATCCTGCAGGGAGAGCCACTAAGAGGCTTTATGTGCTTTTACTCCTGCTCGTCACATATTATATTATCATGGTTTGCTTGTTACTGTGGCTCAGCTCATGCAGAATACTTCAGAGTACTTCAGAGTACTTCAGAGTACTTCATACTACTACTACTAAAGAGAGCGGACATCTTCTAACCTCAATGTAGTTCTTACATCTGTCTGAAAAGCCTCACTGATTAACTGGCAGCTGTTGACAAGTAACTTACTGTCAATAAAATCACAGTAACTGGCAGCTGTTGACAAGTAACTTACTATCAATAAAATCACAGTAACTGACGGGCAGCTGTTGACAAGTAACGTACTGTCAATAAAATCACAGTAACTGGCAGCTGTTGACAAGTAACGTACTGTCAATAAAATCACAGTAACTGACTAGCAGCTGTTGACAAGTAACTTACTATCAATAAAATCACAGTAACTGACTGGCAGCTGTTGACAAGTAACTTACTGTCAATAAAATCACAGTAACTGGCAGCTGTTGACAAGTAACTTACTGTCAATAAAATCACAGTAACTGACTGGCAGCTGTTGACAAGTAACTTACTATCAATAAAATCACAGTAACTGGCAGCTGTTGACAAGTAACTTACTGTAAATAAAATCACAGTAACTAACTGGCAGCTGTTGACAAGTAACTTACTGTCAATAAAATCACAGTAACTGACTGGCAGCTGTTGACAAGTAACTTACTGTCAATAAAATCACAGTAACTGACTGGCAGCTGTTGACAAGTAACTTACTATCAATAAAATCACAGTAACTGGCAGCTGTTGACAAGTAACTTACTGTAAATAAAATCACAGTAACTAACTGGCAGCTGTTGACAAGTAACTTACTGTCAATAAAATCACAGTTACTAACAGGCAGCTGTTGACAAGTCACTTACTATCAATAAAATCACAGTAACTGGCAGCTGTTGACAAGTAACTTACTGTAAATAAAATCACAGTTGCTGGCAGCTGTTGACAAGTAACTTACTATCAATAAAATCACAGTTACTAACTGGCAGCTGTTGAAAAGTAACTTACTATCAATAAAATCACAGTAACTGGCAGCTGTTGACAAGTAACTTACTGTCAATAAGATAACAGTTACTAATGGGCAGCTGTTGACAAGCAACTTACTGTCAATAAGATAACAGTTACTAACGGGCAGCTGTTGACAAGTAACTTACTATCAATAAAATCACAGTAACTGACTAGCAGCTGTTGACAAGTCACTTACTATCAATAAAATCACAGTAACTGACTGGCAGCTGTTGACAAGTAACTTACTGTCAATAAAATCACAGTAACTGACTGGCAGCTGTTGATAAGTAACTTACTATCAATAAAATCACAGTAACTGGCAGCTGTTGACGAGTAACTTACTATCAATAAAATCACAGTAACTAACTGGCAGCTGTTGACAAGTAATGTACTGTCAATAAAATCCCAGTAACTAGCAGCTGTTGACAAGTAACTTACTGTCAATAAAATCACAGTAACGTACTGTCAGTACAGCACGATAAACGAAGAGATGGTTCAGGACTCACCTGAGCATGACAGTATTCTGACCTGTGTGGCGACTGTTGCAATGCATTGTGGGATTTGTAGTGCGAGCAGTGGGAGTGCGATTTACCAGCGGGTGTGACACATCTGGCGTAGGGGGCGTCTTCCTCCAGAACCAGAACTTGGAGCCGGTTCCACAAGAGAGGAGCTTGATAGCTGGAAGCTCTGGAAACTTTACGTAACTTTAAGGAACTTTACGTAACTTTAAGGAACTTTAAGGAACCCGCCGTCATCCTCTAGAAGACTCGAGGCTTCTTTGCATTCAGTCCCATTTTAAGTGCTGGGTTTGACGCCCACATCAACAACAGAATGATGTGGACGGATGTTGTATTAATTCATGTTGACATTCATACATTTTTAAAGGAGTTCCTTCTGGTGTGGTATCAGCATGTTAATACTCTTCTGTCTCACACCTGCCAAGTGTGTTTCCATCACTCTCTGTCCACGCTGTGTGTGTGATGCTCTGAGGTTGTTTCAGGATTATAAACCTGCGGGGGGGCGTCACATCTGTTCCTCACTCCCCCATCACTCCCCCAACTGTCTACACCTCCCCGCCAACCACTGAGTGAGTCACATACACATTAGTCATGTGTCTAAAGGTCACTGTGTTATTTTATCATATTCTGCTGACTCACATGGAGCGATTCAAGCCCTGAACGATGAGCGAGGATTTAAAAGTTTTACACATGAACTTTTTATTTCATGCTCATTAGTTGAACTTGCACAGACGTTCTGTCTATGCCGTCTGTGTTGATATATCCGTCTCAGTGGGTCAGCGCGCTCGTACAGATGGATCCAATAATGATACAATCATTGCTATAATCATCGCAGCTTTCAAAGTGTGTGAGATCGTCTCACTCCTCTAATTGAGACCCGGTGGACTCTTCTCATGTCCAATATCCAGAATGTTTCAGTTCTTTCTCTTGAAGTCGCCTCGTGCTGCCTCCAATGAAAGAGAAATCAGCTCGTCTGTGCATGAGACCAGTCAGATGTTTGTTGTAACGTAGAGATGAAGCCGGCTCTGCAAACATCTTTACTCTGTTCATCAGCTCTTCTTCTTCTTCTTCTTCTTCTTCTTCTTCTTCTTCTTCTTCTTCCTCTGTTCCCTCTTCAATAATTCACAGACGTTGGATTTGTGTCAGACGTGCTCTGCACTTTGTGTTTTGGTGGAGCTACAATTAAATATTGAAACACACTAAATTGAATTATCCTGTCACACACACACACACACACACACACTCACACACACACACATCTATTATATCTTCCTCTGGTGTTTCCACACACACACACACACACACACACACACACACACACACACACTCATAAAGGCCACAGGCTAAGTGTGTGACTGGCCTAACAGATGTGAGTCATTTGTCAGTATTGACCCGATCCTGGATAAACTGAATGCCGATACCAGCCGGACGAGCCATGCTAATCCCTGTGTGTGTGTGTGTGTGTGTGTGTGTGTGTGTGTGTGTGTTCACTGTGAGTGTGTGTGTGTGTTCACTGTGAGTGTTTGTGTGTGTTCACTGTGAGTGTGTGTGTGTGTTCACTGTGAGTGTGTGTGTGTTCACTGTGAGTGTGTGTGTGTGTGTGTGTTCACTGTGTGTGTGTGTGTGTTCACTGTGTGCGTGCGTGTTCACTGTGTGTGTGTGTGTGTTCACTGTGAGTGTGAGTGTGTGTGTGTGTTCACTGTGAGTGCGTGTGTGTGTGTTCACTGTGTGTGCGTGTGTGTTCACTGTGTGTGTGTGTGTTCACTGTGTGCGTGTGTGTTCACTGTGAGTGTGTGTGTGTGTTCACTGTGAGTGTGTGTGTGTTCACTGTGTGTGTGTTTTTGCGTCAGGTTTGTTGGAGGTAGAAGCAAAAAAATTAAATAATTTCTGAGCACAAAGTGAAAAAAACACGTTGAAGTTTTAGGTTGTTGTTACATTTCCGGCTCACCCAGCTCCGGTTCTGGCACGACACACCGGCTCTGCTCCCTGTCAGGCCTGTAAACCTCCGGATTTGTCACTGTCCATCATAAACTCTGTAAATCACAGAGAGTTGAGGCGGAGCAGCCGGAGGACATCAGAGGGAAAACCAGAAAACATTTCCTCCATAAAATATGATCCAGTTTCACCAGAATCAGTGAAATAGTTGCTGCTGTGTGACTTAGTGCCGTAAAGCGTTACGTACTTCTCCCGACCCGGAGCCCAAAGTTACATAGTGTGAGAACAGACGTACGAATGACAGAGACACCGTTCAGCTGATCACAGGTCAGCAGGAGGTCATGATGTTGCTTTAACCTGCAACACACACACACTGACACACACACTGACACACACACTGACACACACTGGCACACACTGACACACACTCTGACACACACTGACACACACTGACACACACACTGACACACACTGACACACACTCTGACACACTCTGACACACACTGACACACACTGACACACACTGACACACACTGACACACACTCTGACACACACTGACACACACTGACACACACACTGACACACACTGACACACACTGACACACACTGACACACACTGACACACACTCTGACACACACTGACACACACTGACACACACACTGACACACACTGACACACACTGACACACACTGACACACACACTGACACACACTGACACACACTGACACACACTGACACACACTGACACACACTCTGACACACACTGACACACACTGACACACACTGACACACACTGACACACACTCTGACACACACTGACACACACTGACACACACTGACACACACTGACACACACTCTGACACACACTGACACACACTGACACACACTGACACACACTGACACACACTCTGACACACACTGACACACACTGACACACACACTGACACACACTGACACACACTGACACACACTGACACACACACTGACACACACTGACACACACTGACACACACTGACACACTCTGACACACACTGACACACACACTGACACACACACTGACACACACACTGACACACACTGACACACACTGACACACACTGACACACACTCCACATTCTCATGTGTAAGCTGAAAGTCCTTCGACTGGCTCGCTGTGATTGGCTGACACGTGTGTGATGAAGTTCTCAGGGTCGATGGATGGATCTCATCTTGTTGTTTGCACAGCGAGCAGAGACCTTCATGTTTGCAGCTTGTTGTCATGGCATCGGCCACACTGTCTGTTTAGATACTTCAAATATTTACTTTGAAAGATTTATGCTGAGATCATTTGCTTTGTTAAATCTGAAGATGAATTCCATATCCGACACGATGTGAGCTACTAAAGTCAGACACGATACGAGCTGACTGTCTGCGAGCTCGCCGTGTTGCAGAGAAGTGTTTCTGCTGAATATTGGCTGATACCGATTGGCTGTTGATCTGGGTGTGTGTAGATGAAATCATGAGTTTACCATTGCTGAAAGAATCGATTGAGTTCTCAGCTCATTTTCTCACTTTGAAGGCGTCAGGGAAAAGGTTTTCAAGGTGTGAGCTCTGTGGTCGCCTCCTCCTCCTCCTCCTCTGGACAAAGCCGTGGTTCATCTTTCTTTTCCACATTTGGTCCGAGCTCAAGTCAAGAGAGCCGGACAGAGTGAGAACAGACAGAGGCATCAAACAGACGACAGGCTGACAAGGCCGGAGACGATGACGGAGTGACAGCGATGACAGCGAGTCACAATGAGCGAGGGAGGGAGACGTTACTGACACAATCCAAAGCGGTGACAATCCCACACTGAGCGGCGTTAATAATGGAGAGCGACGGAGAGAGACGGACTGACAGTGACGGAGAGAGAGAGAGAGAGTGATGATACAGAGACAGATGGTGACAGAGACACGATGGCAGACAGAGACAGATGCAAACCATCCCGCCGCCTTGAGGTGTGAGGTGTGTGTCCTCACTGCTTCAGACTGCAATCAGAGTGTGTGTGTGTGTGTGTGTGTGTGTGTGTGTCAGTACACTGCGTACACACCAAGCAGGATTCGAGTTGTTCTTGATTTCCTGTCTTACTTTACTGTGAGTAACTAACGGGCAGCTGTTGACAAGTAACTCCACAGTACATCGTTGTTACTGTAGTTTTTGACTGAACACACAGTGCGCTGCTGTGAAATACAGTAATTCACTGTCCGCCTGGTCTGTTCTCTGTATAAATATGAAGTCGTGTCACTGCTGCTGCGACAGGTGGAGGGTGGAGGGTGGAGGGTGGAGGATAAATCCACTTTTTAATCTCCAGATCTAAAAAATAAACTCTGAGCTCTCCCAGACATGACTCTGGGTGTTTATCCCCCGAGAAGCTCCGGTTCACCCACGCTGCTGATGGTCCGGGATCCCCGAGGTCCCCCAGACCATCAGCAGCCGTCTGTTGGCCAGCAGCAGCAGCTCTGTCCCTCTGCTCCGTCCGATGTTGGACTGAGGGCTCTGTCGACGCAGACTGTCTTTCAAGTGCTCCGGTTCACCCACAATGCTGAAGCCGGGATCCCCGAGGTCCCCAGGGATCTGAGGGACCTCGGGGATCCCGGCATCAGCAGCCGTCTGTTGGCCAGCAGCAGACATATTTAACACTATCGATGATGTTGGGTCATTTTTTGACGTTGATTTGTTCACAGTGCAGCCAAACAATCACATTTTTATCAAAGAAGTCAGTCAGTAACTGTAACTGTAACTGTAACTGTAACTGTAATCTGATTTCAAGCTGCACGAAGCTCTTGTTGCTGCTGCTGCTTCCTGCGATATTTAAAACTGATAAAGTAATGCATGAATGTCAGACCCCGCCAGCAATAATGTAAACTACAGAGAGGTGAATACTCTGCAGACTGGGGGCAAAATGAGGTTTAACTTAATGAAAGTCTTAATGACTTCTTTGAACATAAACTATATAAACATGCCCGTCAGTGTCATGTCATATTCCAACCATCCAAACACTGATAACACCGGGGTCACAGCGACAGTTGCAATAACATCCAAACACTATAAATAGAGACGTGACAGAGAGAGAGAGCTGATGACGGGACGAGGAGCGTGACCGTGACTCGGTCACAACGCCGACTTTGTCTTCAAGGTCGATTCACCACAGAGAGAAAGAAAGAAAGTGCCGGGACCTCGTCCTGCTTGATGCTCATAAAAACATTTACCGTAAAGAAATATGTGACATTACGGTGTGCGTTTTTAGGACTGTATGTTTCAAAGTTGAAAATGGTTTCATTTACAGTAAATTACTAAAAAAAAGACATATCATAAAGCTGTTTTCTTTCCAAATAACCACTATAATATAAAACTTTTTACAGTAAAGTAAAAAAATCTGTATATCTCACAGTAAGACAGCAGCTGTGACACATTTACATTTGACTTTATTCATATATTTATCAGTTTTGATCCTTTATGTTTCATGTTCACGGCAGATATTTGTTGTTTGTATGATGCAGACATGTTAATAAATATGTATTGGTGAATATAACCTGCTGCTCCTCTCTGTGATGTGTGAAGAGGCTTCATGTGTTTTTACAATGCAGCCTGGGTTCTTTACAGAACCACTCTGAAATGGTTCAAATGTTGAGCAGCTGCAGAGAAACAGCACATCCGTCTGCCTCTTTAGTTCTGTGACTGCAGTTGGAGGATGAGCTGAGGCCTGCTGTTGTTTTGTGGGTGCAGTCATGAGCGTCATTCACATCAGCAGTGGCTGGTACAGCACAGTGTGGATGTGCTGACCTCATGCTGCTGTCACGGTGCACAGTGACATGTTCACTTTGTAAACTGTGTTACAGAGAAGTCGATTCATTGATAATAAATTCAGAAACCAAACTTCTTGTAGTCGCTTTGCTCCACAGATTTTCATCTCCTCTCTCTCTCTCTGTCCACAGTGATCTGTAACTTCCGGGGCTCGGTGACTCAGGGTTTGGCTCTGGAGGTGGGAGAGACGGTTCAGATCCTGGAAAAATGTGAAGGTAAGACTCCTTCATGAGATACTGTGTGGGCGGATGCTTCATAGAGCAGTAATGTCCTTGATCATTGTTACAGCAGTGTAAGAACGTCACTGAAGCTTCCTGCAGGGTTAAAGAGGATGTGACGTTTTAAAGTCACAAAGAAGAGGAGGAAGGAAGTTAGTTTTGTAATTGCTGATTACAACGCCCTCACGTCACCTTTTCCTTCTTCTACAGTGACCACAAAACACACACAACACCCTGTTAGAGTCAGTGTTTACTTTGTCCATTGTGGGCTACTGTAGAAACACGGTGGTTCAACATTGTGTTACATAAAATGCACAGTTCTTATTTTCAGTTTGCTGCCTGTGACACTCCGGACCTTTAAGGCTGTAACCTGTGCTCTGATTTCAGCTTTCTTCAGAGAAGCAGGATTACTTTTTTCAGACACTAAAACTTTGTTTCTCACCTCGTGTGGCGCTATGAAACAATGTTTTATCGTGCACGTGTCCGAGCAGGCAGGCGACTCCGTGCACAGCTCAAACACTGTGAGCAAACACGGACGTTAACGAGTTCAGATACTGAGAAAATCAGCTTTGCAAATGTTTCATGATGCACAGGAGATGCACAGAATGTTTCTTATAGCTGATTTAACAGTGAGGTCACGATGTGACAGGGCGTCTGCTGCAGCTGGTGACTGACTGTAAAGGTAGATCGCCCTCAGAATGACGAGAATTGAGTCAATGATGAAGAATATTTAGTTTCTGAGCAGCTGTACACACAAAGTGTGGTGAGCTGTAATGAATGAACGAGCTCCCACATGAATGCTGCTGAGGCTGCATTGTCACAAATCCACACAGAAACACAGTCATCCCCTCACTCAGTGCTGCATCCACAGCTCTCTGCAATAATGAGTGCAAACACCCTGTAATAGCCCGGCGCAGGCCTGGACCTCAGCCAGAGCGATTAGCCGGCGTCCCTCCCGTTGTTATTCCTACTTTAACTCACAGAAATTAGCAACTGGAGCCAGGATGTGTCTGAAGCCAGGAAGTGTTGTCTTTTGCAGATAATGAGTGAGTGTGTGCTTCATTAGCCACAGCTGGGCAGGCCGCTACCATCGATCCAGAGCCGGGGCTGATGGGGCCTCTCTTTACCCAGAGAGAGAGAGACAGAGAGGGGGTGATCAGATGATGGAGACAGAGCGATGTGGGTTTACTTTGCTTCATCTCAGCTCCTCCATCCTCTCTGCCTCATATTCACTCCATGGCATCCAGGCAGCATCTAATTTGCTCTTGTTATGAAATGCAACCCTCCGAGCGAGGGCTTATTATCCGAGCCCTCGTGGCACAGGCTGGCATCGCAGGCCTCCAGCACACAGTGATTATGAGTGCGAGCCAGGGCTAACTTTTGTCCTCGATCCCCGTGGCTAATCCCCAATGTCCCCGGCGTCCGTCATTATCTCAACGTGCAAATACAGTTTTTAGAAAACACAAAACAACAGTCGGCTGCTCGGTTTGTTAGCCGGGCTATGAGCTCAGAGCACCGGGACCACCAGGAAGAGGAGGACAGAGGGAATGCTGATGGACAATGAATGAACATTAGAAACTACCCAGGACTGTGTGTGTGTGTGTGTGTGTGCGCGTCATCGTTGCTGCTGCAGAAATGCTGCAGAGCTTTCAGCCACAGCGAGTGTTTGAGATGCAGAGATCGGCTCCCCGGCCCTCTTCTTGCACTTAGCCACTCGCGCTCGTCTGCCTGTGCTAATGCCAAATTATCCTCCCCAGACAGAAACTCAATGACTCTAATGACGGCGGTGCGGAGACGGCAGCCAGGCTGCGGGGGGAATGCAATCCCCAAGTTGCGTTCTTAAAATATAGATTACAGCCATAACACTTGAGAAAGCATTAGGCTTCGATTAAGGGCGTAGCAGCAATTTGAAGTCTGAGATTGTGACTGTCAGCATTACTGAGTCGCAGCTAAGAACACTCTCATTATTTTGGAGAGGCTGCAGCAAATCTTTCACAGAGAGCTGCTGCTGCTGTGATTAACAGTTAAATATGAAGACATTAGACTGTCATGTTTGTGTTGCAGTACATGTCTTCTTCAGATTCTCTTTGTCTGGTACCATGAGTCAGACCTGCAGCCACTCCACACTGATTAGGAGTTGTTGTGTTGGAGAATCATTCAACTTTCATTCATGAAAAGAACCCAACACACAGAAATCATCATTTGCTGTGTTCTTCATCTTTGAACAGAACTCTAAGGATGTTTTCAGTCAGGTCATCGTGCAGCAGCATGTGGGACTCTCTGCAGACGTCCAACAAACACCTGGAGGAGCATCTGGGCCACCTCCCCGGTTAGACAGAGGTCAAGCCTCCTGATTCTGCAACAGGAGCTTCAACAGGACGTCTGCAGAGGACATCAAGGTCACTCACCTGTTGGCGCCATGGTGTTGTCATGGTGATGGACAGGTCTCGAGCAAGCAGCGCCGACACTTTTATATCCAAAAATCTCAGCTGCGATATCCACAGTAAATTACTGTAAACCATGTCAAGATTCAAGATCTCTTTATTGACATTTCACAGCACTGTAACAGAATTAAATGACAATGAAAATGAAGTAAGAAGATAAATAAATTAATTAATGAGTCTAATTTGAGAATTAGTGGGTTTAGTTTGACTCTGGGCAGTGGGGTAGAAGCTATTTCCAAACCTCTTGGTCTTGGTCCGCAGACTGCGGGACCTCCTGCCAGAGGGAAGAACAGACTGTAGCCAGGGTGGGTGGAGTCTTTGATGATGCCTTTAGCTTTAGACATGCATCTTCTGTGACCAGCTCCTGCACAGTAGGAACAGTTGTACCAATAGTCCATCCAGCTGACCTGAGGATGGATGGACCGAGGTCGGCCCTGTTCAAACGCTGCAGGAGGTGTGCAGGTCCCAGGACAGGTTGTCAGCCATGTGTGATGAACACATCAGTCCCATTGATGTGGATCGGGGCGTGCACGATTGTAGTGTGGTACACAGAGTCTGTGCTCATGTATACTACTTCTCACAGTAGTACACTGTGTATTCAGTCAAAAAACTACAGTAATTATAGAGTTACTGCAGAAAAGTACAGTAACCAATGATGTACTGTAAGCTCGGTGCTTTTAATGAATGTTTGCACAGTGTACTGACGTGATGCTAATCAATGCATACCTGTGCACAGTGAGGAGCTCGGCGGCTCAGCTGCACTTCACACCTCTGTTCAATGGGTCGTTACCGTAATTACAGTGAAAGACGCCCTCGTGTGTGTGTGTGTGTGTGTGTGTGTGTGTGTGTGTGTGTGTGATCTGATAGCTTGATGAAAACCTGCATTTATCGTACGATGCTGTATTCATGAGTTCGTGTGAACCTGCGTGAACTCGACAGAAGTGTCTCCTCGAGCTCTGCCTCCCACTTAGAAATGATTTACAGTGATTATTATTTAGAATTATTTTGATACGGGGCGCAAAATGATTATTCTAATAACCGCTTGGATGCGATGATTACTCCTCTTCATGACAACATAGAAACGAGGTCCATACATGCACCTGCTCCGTCACCTCTGCGCTCATGAACATAATCACACTCACACATACAAATCAGTGTTTTTCCATCTTTTCTCTTTCTCTAATCAGGTTACACACACACACACACACACACACACACACACACACACACACCCGTCCTCATTTCAACCCTAACAAATAATCCTGACACTGCTGGTCCAGCCTCGCTCTGATTTCCATATAGATGAGAGGCTTGGGAGTAAACACAGCCATCTTAACGAGGGTGATAAATGAATCTTGATTGGTTATTAATTAACCAGCCAATTAAGTTTCCATCTCCATATTCATATCAGATTATGTAGAACTGCTGAGAAATGGATGTCATGATTTTGCAGGAAGATAAGATGAAAGTTTGGATGTGGAGCATCCTGACCAATCAGAGCTCAGCACCAACTTTTAAAACTAAGCGTCAGCTTCTGGTTGCACAAACTGAAAGTGTGTTTTTAGTCACCTCATGCTATAAATAATGAAAATACTATGCAGGCATACATCAGCTTAAAGGGTAACTGTGGCATCTTTAAACCTGGACTTTATTTGAAATGTTTTGGTGTTTGGTTCAGAGCTGCAGCCACCGTCGTTACCGTGATTTGATTTGTGTCAATGATACGTCCGGCTGAAGGAGATCTCTGGAGAGGTGAGCTGACTTATTGCAGGTAGTCAACAGTGGGAAGGTGAGTGTAACAATGCACAGGTTGTTGTGTTGCAGTACAGAAAGCTTAGCTCAGTTATTGAAGCCTGGCGTATCCAATGAGGAGACAGAGGCAGCAGGCAGAGGAGGTGAACCGGCTCTGCAGACTGCTGCTGTCCTGTGGATGCTGTGATCTGAGTCCATCAGAAAAAACACAGAAACTTTTAATGAACATTTATGACGCTGCACAGTCGTCGTAGACGGTCCGAGCTGCAGGTTGCATGAAAAATGATTTATTTTGGGGGACTAGTTTCCTCAGAATGGTTGCCAATGACAACCTGGCAACTGTTACTGTAGCGCCCCGCTGATGCAGCGTAATGTTTGATCATTTACAGAACTGTCCTAAAACACGTTCAGAATGTTGTCGACTCAGATAAAAGCATAATAAATCTGTGGTGCTCAAGGTCAAAGTAATCACATGCATCACATATAAATGTCTCCCTACATTTCCAAGAGCCGGAGACACGATCATTTTTATTTCCACTTGGGTGGAGACACATGACGTCCCCCGGTCTGAGACGAAGCTGCTCCGTACTTATTTAGTCGCCTGATACGCGTCATTCTCAGCTGTCAACTCCAGTCGACTTTCATGACAGCGTCCTACTCCACTGAGGCATCTGATGAATGTCCGTCCATGTGGACACACACACACACTAAACACAGTCGATACTACAGGTCACACGGTGTAAGGGTAGTGGTGTGAACCCTGCAGGTCCCTGAACAGTGAGGGCCGAGCATCTCTGCGTCTTACAAATAAACGTCTCTAAAATCCACTTCAAATCATACAAAGACGTCCTCACACCTCCAGAACCTGCCCAAGAATCATCAGAGTCAAAGTAATCCAGTAACAGTAATCCACACAGTGGACAGGAACAGGTGTGAGCACCTGTAAGGTGTGGCTGTTTCACTTCGTTGTCACCTTAACCTTAAAACCAAATCTTTGTTCGAAGTCGTGAGTGCTCACCTGACCGTGCAGGCTGGATTGTTACACAGAACCATGTTTGGACGTGATTGGAAGAACCTTCTCTCTATCCAACCAGATCAACGGACCACATGACGCAGTCAAACCCTGAGACACCCGTTCACTTCAAACAAACCTCCCGGTGAAGCAGGTTCACATCTCCACCATTTAAACCTCGTGATGAGCTCGTGGTAGTTTCTTCATAGGACACCGATCGATCCAAACCGCTGTGATTCAAACCGAAGCGCGTAGCTTGAAGCCTGACAAGATGGATTCTCGTATAATCCGAGTCCAGCTGCCTCTCAGGGTCACTAAACGTCCTCTCTGTTGAAAGAGTGTTAGCCCGTTAGTGCGGCTCCACCTGTGTCAGGCTTTGTTAAACCTTCTACACCGAGTAATCAGTTCTTTAGAACAACCCTGTGACCTTTTTAGTTATTTGGAGGATTTCTGATACAGATTATGATCTTCACTCATTTCTTACTGTGCCGGTGTTTTAGCCCCACATTATGAATGTTACACTGAAGCATCATTGACAGTTTGTCTTTGTGTTTTTCTTCCTTTATGCTTTTTCCTCTCACTGGTATCTTCATTTTAAGATGGAGTTGTTTTTCTTTATATATTTATATCATTCTTTTTGGCAAACAAAGATGTTGTTGGAGAAATGTTCAAATGTTCAAGCCAAAGTCGCCTTGCATATTCAGTCAAACTGCTGACTCACTTCGCTGGATCTCGGCGTTTTGCTGGACTCGTCTTAGTCACTCGTGTCTGTGTTTCCTTTCAGGGTGGTACAGAGGATTCTCGACGAGGAGGCCAAATGTCAAGGTAAGAAAGACGGACAGCCTCCGCTCGCTTCTCTCCAGACTCTTTGACTAATCACATTTTCTTCCTCTCCAAACTTTTGCTCTCCATCTTTATATTTCCATCTCTTTCTTCTCGTCCGTCTCTGTTGTAGTGAAGTTGAGAAATGGGTTATTTATATTGCCCATTTATATATTTATACTGCACTTTTAATGTGAAGGAGACTTATGTAAATGAACGTTTGATCTCTGCTGAACTACTTGGTACTTCTGCTTCTCTCTTCATTGATGATCTTTCACACAGTAGACCACATCGTGGAAATGATTTCTAAAAAGTCACTTTTGTTTAACCAGAAACAGCTCAGGTATCATTAGTGTCTGATAAAAATGATAAATCTACTTTGCAGATCATCGAAACACGGCGAGCATGGCCGGCCTGACAGTCACCACCATGTCTTTACTCGGTGCAATCATCTTAGCCTGCAGTTAAAGTGCTTCTGATTGCAAACATGTTTTTCTGTGGCGTCTGATTCACAGCAGCAACAAGAGTAACATGTTCTGCTGTTTGATGGACCCGGCTCTGCAGCACATGGTCTGATCTTTGAATGGCCTGTAGGACTTGTGTTGAGGCGTTCTGTACAGAAAACAATGTGACACCATGATGGAGCGAGCATGGGGAGAAAGAAGCAGCTGTTTGTTGCATCGTAAACCCACGGACATCACATGAGAAGAGTTTTTGTGACATAATAATTATGAAACACCATCAGTGGAAATCTATTAAAAACAAGTTCTTCCATGGTTTGTCATGACCAGAAGTGTAAAGTACTGTTACAGTGTTATGACGATATGACGAGCTCGGGTCTGGTATGGTTGAGTTTGACTGTCTGTCACAATGTGGACGTAACATTTGGTGTAGATGTTATTTTCATGGAGTCAAACTTGTTGATTCTAGTTCCCCTTGTAGAAGTTTCTGCTCGTGTTTGTCTTTTAATTGACCCAACAGAAGTTTCCATTGCTGTAAAGATCTTTGGTCTTTGTCACAGTTTGCAGTGCTGCATTCAGAAAACATCAGGAGGAGAGAACACAGTCTGAGCAGACGAGTTCTCGGTCTGCAGAGGTATTGTTGTCCTCGCGTTGGTGTCGTAACATCCTCGAGGACAGCAAACAGTCGTGATATCGCTCTGAGACAGCAACAAGACGATAGGCGGTAGCAGATCACAGTGGACTGTAGGATGGGCCTGAGCCATTTGTAGCACCATGGCAACAGCCGTCGGCAGCCAATGCAGGGTGTGGAGGAGCGGTGCAGTGTGGGAGAACTTGGGTAGGTTGAAGTCCGGGCGGGCTGCTGAATCCTGGACACATCCAGGCACGCCAGCCAGGAGAGATGATGAGAGTAGAGGGACGGACATGTCGTCCTGATGTCCGGGAGGACAAACCTGCAGCAGCGTGTTGTTGCAGCTGAGGTGGACAGCTGCTCATTCAGAGTCACATGTAGGGTCCTTCATGCAATCTAGGCCAGGGACGTGGATCTGAGATCACACTGCTCTGTCCTGTCCACCGCGGTCATGTGACACTTTTGTATCCTGACCATAGACTGTGATTAATCATGGACGTAGTCTCCGTGCTGTCACCCACAGGTTTCTGAAGAGCTGTTGTTTATTTCTGCATTTCAACATGGAGACTTATGGAGTTCTTCACATGGAGGTTTTGTCCTGACGTGCTGCTTCCACACATATCACCATGTTCCTCACAGCACTGGAGATATACATGTATATGTAAAGAATACTGCAGATAACCTGAGCGGGGAATGAACACCCAGACATTCCAGGTTTATACGTTTTAATGTCCACAGGTTGTAGATTATTATCATATATATGTTCAGGTTCGGCAGCATGGTCATGTTAAGTTGCGTTATATATTAATCTGTATATATTGAAGCAGTGTTGTCATTGTGTGAACATCCTCTCTGTGTGACGTCGTCGATATTTCTCTGTATTTACAGCAACAAACTGTGTGATGACTTTAAGCACTGCAGTGTGTTCAAGTCTGATGAACGCAGTGCAGTGTGATTAGGTAATCAACAGATTTCATTGGAGCCTTCCTGACCCTCCAGATGACTCACACCAGCAGCTTTCTTTCTTTCTGTCTGGATCACGAGCTAACGAGCTTCTGGGTGTTTCAGTCTTTGTGTTTCTGTCCTCTCTGCAGCAGCCGTCTGTTTTATTCCGCTCGGCTCCGTCCCTGCTCGGCTTCCACCGTCGAGCTTCACTGTATCTAGACAGCAGTGCTGCCTCTCGCTGTCAGGGCGCCACGCTGGGTGTTCTGTGCTGTAGATAGGACGTCGTCTTGGTATAGGCAGAGAAGGTGATGATGATAAAACAAACTGCTCCTCAGTGACGTCACCAAAAACACTCATCTGATCTGACACGTGACGCCTCGCGTTGTCTCATTTTGATTCTCCCGTGAAGATATTTCATGTTTGAACACTTTCTTGACTGAAGTGTTTTCTAACATGATGAACGCACGATAGCTCTGCTGTGATGTAAGAGAGGATTGCATCCATGCAGCTACAACCTGAACCAATCTACAGCACGCCGTGTGCTACAACCTGATATATGAACGCACACACACACACACACACACACACACACACACACACACACACACACAGTTCCAGGATGCTGCTGTGTCTCTGATAAATGGACAATTAGGACGATTCCTCATTCTGCCGTGAGGACGCTGTGGTCTCCTAAAGGCCACGAGCACCGCCGTTAGAAACACTGAACTAAGTCTGAAACAGATTAAGATGCATTGTTAACGGACCTGTGTGTGTGTGTGTGTGTGTGTGTGTGTGTGTGTGTGTGTGTACTCTGATAGAACAGAGAACAGTGATGTTCCACCAAAACCGAGACGAAGTCATGACCAAGACCGAGTCAGGAGCTGATGTTTGTGTGTTTGTGTTCTCAGTCGGCGTCGTGTGTTTTCTCTGGACGCTGCTTCACAGATTTTGTTACAGG
The DNA here is from genome assembly GCF_000972845.2 of Larimichthys crocea. NCBI lineage: Eukaryota > Metazoa > Chordata > Actinopteri > Sciaenidae > Larimichthys > Larimichthys crocea. The sequence goes on along the minus strand of NC_040011.1, from coordinate 11,104,642 downwards.
CCGAGAATGAAGGAGAGCAGAGAGGCGTTACATTGAGAATCTCAAACTAAGTCTAATTACTGAATCACGTTTAAACATGAGACAGTTTAAAATGGTGAGTAAAGACATAGCAGCAGCAGAGATCATGTGATCAGGACGCCCCCTGATGATGGATTCATTTATTTGGTATCGACATTAAAGATATTTGACAGATTGCATCCGCCTCACTCTCTCCTTCCTGGCATGACGGAGAGCTGAACTCAAAATACAACTCAAGCTAAAAGAAGCAACGTGTGAATCACCCGGAGCTGCATGAAGAAATGACTTTTATTACATGTAACAGACGTTTCTGTTATAATGAGTTTGGAAGTGTTTGAATACTAAATGAAACTTGTTGCTTTCACGCCAGGATAGTCCGAGGGACTCGTTCGATTGGTTCATTTGGGGGCGGTGTTGCCCAAAAGAAGCTCTGACCACCAAGAAGAAAACCCGGCTCATGGATTGTCTTTCTGATCTTTGCTTCTCTGGATAGTCCGTTTGCTTTCCCACTGTAAGCGACCCAGCACCAGGGTTCACCTGAGACCCGTTTTCAGAGTTCGGATGAGCTTCACACCTGCCTGAACAAACCGGACCATCTGAGGAAGCCAACTCTGGTCCGTTTGAAGCGTTAGCAGTGACAGCTAAATTAAAATCAGCTGATTGAAGCGAAATCTACATTTTTTGCTAGAATTTGCAGCATGATGGAGAAACTGTGGTGGTGAGACGTGAAGAATGAAGAAGGTCCGATCAGAGTCAGCATTCTAAATATAAAAGTCTCATTCTAAGGTAACACAAATACAACTAAAATCAGGGGTGTCAAATTATCGCGTTAATTGTGGTTAATTAATTACAGTCATACTGTTTCTCTATGTGAGTTGTGCTTCTTGTGCTTGAGTTGTTGGGGGTGTTAAACATTGGTCAGTCACACCCTGACGTGGACATTGATTGGCTGTCATTGTGTTTGGGATGGTTTAGCATAAGCTGATTGGCTCCCATTGTAGTTGAAAGGTCAAGGTGAGGAAACGTGAAAATGGAGGAGCATGTGAGAGCTGTCGGTCCGATGAACGGGAAGTTTTCACAAATGCTCCGACGGCACCGTTGATAAATGTAGAGATGCCTTCTAACCACTGAAGCAGCTCGAGTTTAGCCGACCACGTCAACGCAAATCACCCACAGCGGAAACTTTAAACTAAACTCGAGGAGAACATCCTGCGTATGAGCAAGTCTGCGATGACTCGGCTGACCAGTGTTCTTACCGAGTGGATGCGGGTCGATAAACATGGTGGAAGACGAGGTGACCCGTCATACAAGCCACGAACAGCGACGACCAGAACCAGCAAGCAAAGCAACTTTTTTTGTTATTTATCAATCTGACACAATGATGTAATGAATTTCAATTTAAAGTTGCTTTTCTCAGCAATTTTTAGGTGAGATTAAAAAGAGATGAATTAATTACAGATCATAATTAATGTGTTAAACTGTGTTAACTGAACATTAAATACAGCTGTACAGTATTTTAAAGATGGTACCATGTAATGTCTGTATGTGAAGGTCTCACAGCATGGAGCTTAAGATAAGAGTAAGAGAACGTCTTCATGAAGCTCCGCTCAGGGTTGAGGTGGTCGGCTCCATCTTGTTGAGATCTTCCAAGGCTCCACCTCCAGAGAAAACCTCAACTTACAGCAGACTAACACAACAGCTTGGCTGTGGGCGGCACGCTGCCATCCCTCTCTCGAGGTTACAGCGAGGGCAGTGGGATGCAGCACAGCGGGGATCATGAGAAAAAAAGAATCTGATGTGATATCAGCTCAGCTGCACTGGATCAGGACGACACCGAGCATCTCTGTGACAACAGCCACTGCAGAAAGAAACTAAGAAACCAGACAGACACGTCGAGATTCCAAATCTCAGTTCAGAGATCACAAAGTCTTCAGTCGTCAGTCTGCGCTGATTCTTTCAGAAGGAAAGTCACGTTAAGGAGCCGAGTGCTAGTACACAGACTGTCCAAAACCTGGACGTAGTCTCTGTGACGTCCCCTCAGACTGTCCAAAACCTGGACGTAGTCTCTGTGACGTCCCCGCAGACTGTCTAAAACCTGGACGTAGTCTCTGTGACGTCCCCGCAGACTGTCTAAAACCTGGACATAGTCTCTGTGACGTCTCCGCAGACTGTCTAAAACCTGGACGTAGTCTCTGTGACGTCCCTGCAGACTGTCTAAAACCTGGACATAGTCTCTGTGACGTCCCCGCAGATTGTCTAAACCTGGACATAATCTCCGTGTCTCTTCCTCCGCCTCTGTCCCAGCAGTGGGGCATCAGTCCAATCCTGGTAGTTCCACCCTAATCACCTGGTTTCTTTAAAACAGACTCGCTGTCTCCCTGTGGAAATGTCTTCCTGCTCTGACTCGTCTCTAATCCAGCAGCCCAAACTTCACATGTTGAGCTTCATCAGCATTCAGGGTACCCGGACCATCGGGGGCCACGAGGTCAGCTCGCAGCTTTAAGGAACACTTTGAGCTGTGAGAGTTAAAGTGCAACATGAAAGTTCACATCTTAATTATTGGACTTTCCAGTATAGATGATTAATTAATATGCAGCCTCACCAGCAGGTGGATCGTCAGACGTCACAGACGGTTTCCTCTCTCCCTCTGGGAGGCGCTGCAGGACTCTGCACTCTAATAATCGTCCTGTAGAAAGAGTTTAATAATCAGGATATCGTCCTTTATGTCACGTAACTCGTGTGAATAACACTGATTAAAGTAAAGTTCAGCTGACAGGTCTGCAGAGATGTTTAAATGTAATGCACAGAACAGAAGCAGCACTGTGTGTGTGTGTGTGTGTGTGTGTGTGTGTGTTGCACACTGTTGGCAGTTAATTAGAGTTTAAGTTTAATATTTTTTTATATAATCTTTAGTGTCTTGGACTACATTTCTAAAGCTGTGTGTGTGTGTGTGTGGCTCTCTGCTGTCACTGATGCTCCTCCCACAGCAGGACAGTAAAGGACGATGTGTGTGTGTGTGTGTGTGTGTGTGTGTGTGTGTGTGAGGTGACTGCTGATCTCCTCTAAACACACACCTGTCTGCCAACTGTTCTGAGCCAGGTGTAAATACACACACACACAGCAAAAAGTGACTGCACTCTAAATGCCATGTGTGTAAGTGTGTGTGTTTCAGCACACACACACACACACACACACACTTACACACACACACTCATGGGGCCGCTGTGCTTGCTGTGCATTAGTCACGGTCATCAGTCCATTTAAACATGGATCAGCACAGTTCAGTTCTCCGCCCCTTCTGCTGCTCTCCGTGGAAACGTCAGCTGTTCTCTGCACACACACACACACACACACACACACACACACACAGACACACACATAACATCATGAACTGTGTGTGTGTCGCTGCAATAAACAGATCCAGGTCAACATGTTTGGATTACTGTGTCATACAAACATACTGAGTATGATCTTAAAGCTACAGTGCACAGAAACAGGCTCAGCTGTACTCGAGTATTTACTCTGATTACTTCTGATCAAAAACTAGACGAGTCGACAACTTTGCTAACAGCCAATCATCAACCAGGTCACCAGCAGCAGCTAATATTACTGACTGTGTGTGTGTGTGTGTGTGTGTGTGTGTGTGTGTGTGATCTGCAGACAGATCAAATCTGATGATCATTTTTAATTACTTGTATTTTGTAGAATTGATTCCCAGCAGTGTGTCTCACACTGTGTGGAGCTTTAATTAACAAACGAAGCTCTAAACTCAGCGTTACTTCATGTTGCGTGTCTGTGTTGCATGTATTTATATTGTGCGGCTGTATTTCCTTCACTTGAGCACGTGCAGCTGGATGATCTTGAAGATGTTGCAGTTAATCTGAGGTATTGATGTTCATCCATTGTTGTGATCTCAGTCGTTAGCTCAGTGTAGCTCCTGTAATGCCGCTGTTCATCAGAAAGTAATGTCGACCAGTGAGAACAGATTCCAATGACTGTCAAACTTATGGACCCCTCAGAATCCTCCTGTATCGCAGGGCGGACATCTGAAGACAGATCACCGCCCCGTGTGAAGGCTCAGTCCTCGCTGCTGAAGCCGAGGGTTCGAATCCCACCTGTGGATCTTACCCCATCTCTCTCTCTCCACATTCCTGTCACTCTTCAGCTGTCCCTGTCAAAAACAAATCACTAAAAAGAAAAGATGATGAGCGATAGAAAGGAAATATATTTGGTGTGTTTTTGTTTTTCTGGGTTTTATCACTGTGGCATGTCGAGCTCCGTCTGCAGGGAACAATGCTCTGAGGTTACACCTGGCACCGTGCAAACATGATGAGTGTGAGCTGTATGTAACATAGAAAGGGTCAGAGGAGAGAATGACTGTGACCAATAATAAACTGCATAATTACTGAGATGAATTTCCTCTCTCCTACCTCACATTTAAGAGGCCCTGCTCGTTTTTTTCACTCTAGTTTCTTATTTTAAATCCAGGGAGCAGAGTCGTCATCCTAAAGCCGGGTACTCTCGTAAAACAGAGACAGATTGAATAATAAGCAGAACATAAAGCACATTTATGCAGCTCGTCTATCAGTCACGTGCTCGCTCTCTGCTGTCAGTACTTTTTCAGACTGTCCTTTGAGCTCCTCGTCATCTTGGACAGCGATCCACAGTCTGTTTGAGCTTTGGCTTTCATTTAAACGAGGCGATGAAACTCCTTTAGACAAAACAAACCAGCTGTAATGACCTGTTCTTTAGGAATATCTGATGTGTCAGTGACCAGGGAGCATCCCCTGATTTACTGAGCGAGCATCATGCTGTGAGAGGAAACTGTTTACATAGCGAATAAATGAACTGAGAGTTCATCTGGATTTTACATTAGAGTCAATACAAACACAGCTCTGTGTGCAGCCAGTGAAGTCGCCCCCTGCTGGCCTTTAGAAAGAATGCAGGTTTAGGACACCTCGCCTCTCTTCTCAGGACAGGAGTGTCTGTCCAATATTTACATACTGTTAATAATTCAGACTGAGGCTGGATAACAGCAGATCACACCGACAGACATGAACACTCAGAGACGTCTCAGTCAAAACACAGAGACTCAAACTGAAACATGATTTATTGTTACACAGAGCATGTGTGCTTTGGACAGGGAGGTCAGTTTATGAAGAGTTACTTGATGTGAACTGTCCAATATATATATATATATATATATAGGCCAGGAGCAGAAGTTTGAAGTTTACAGAGTTCGTTTAGAGTCACACAGTAAATTACTGTAAACCATCTCACAGTAGCACACTGTGTATTCAGTCAATTCTACAGTAATTCAGCAGTAACCAAATGATGTACTGTAGAGCAGTGTTAATTTTGTCACCCATTTTTCAGTTTAGTCTTGTGTCAAAGTTCATTCTTAGTCTGAGTCACTTTTAGTCACGAATAATTTCTGTTCGTCATATTTTAGTCGACTAAAAGTCTCTTGTCAAACGTGAACACAGAGTGTTTTAGTCAAAACATTTTAGTCTTTTTCTACATGCAATTGTTAAATTTAAATATAAATAAACTGATTTTATGCCAGTTGCATATGTGCCAGAGCAGTTAGCTGACCTTAATATTTGTGTGGCTGAGGTTAATTTCAGGTTGGTGGTATTTTTATTTTCACCAGCTGTTTTTCTTCCCGCACATATTCCCATCCGTCAAAACGAGACACTGTGCCTTTTCCTCTGCTTCTAAATAATGGAATGGGACCACACGTCCAGTCTGTTTTTCCCTCCGAGCATGATTCGCTGTCTGTCCGTACGCCGTGTTTCTCCTGCGTGCTGTTTGTTTTCAGCCACAGGTTCGAGAGCAGCCAGAGGATTCAAACGTGTGGCCGTGACGTTGCTACAGTCAAAGCAGTGCTGGCACAAACACATGACAGCAGGACTGGATGCTGCTTTGTTTCTTATAGAGTCGACGGAAACAAGGAGGACGTTTTTGTTCAGTTTTTATTTCGTGCGTGACATTTTAGTCTAGTTTTTATTCGTCAACACAAACGCACAGTGGCTCATTTTTCCTCAGTGTTCTTAGAACGTTGTGTCGTCTCGGTCCAGGGAAAAAGGCTCGTGGACGAACAGATTTTGTCTCGTCTGATGAAATGCACACTGCTCTGTAGAGTTACTCGTCAACAGCTGCCTGTTAGTTACTGTTCACAGTGCAGAGACAGAAACATTCATGCTGGCTCTTCTTAATAACTCAGCGTGGAAATGTCTCCTCAGTGAGAGAGACGCTCATTGTTGAAGAATCAAAGAACGACAAAGGAGCAAGTTGTACAGTTGTGATGTAATCACTGTTATTTTATCATCCCGGCCGAGTCAGAACCTCCGTGTGAAATTATAGAGCAGACACATTATGCTGCTGCACGGAGCTCCATGTGGGAATTACACAACCATTTTTCCTGCTGGCAACAAGGACAATGAACGGAGCCGAGCTCTGAGTGGAGGAGAATAGACGGGGACGGTCAGGCTGAGAAGATTGTGAAGCACAGCTGCAGTTTGGACCTGCTGAGACAGAACTCACTGCACTTCAATGGAAGAGTTTCATCACGAGCTCGTCATCAGCAGGTGTGATGAGAATACAACAAAAGAGACTAATTACAGAGAGAAGCAGAGACTGAACATGACCTCTGACACACAGCGAGCTCAGTCTGTACGTTTGGACCACTGGGAAGAAGAAGACGAGGTTTACAGGCCCGGAGAGCAAAGAGGGCGCTGCTAGAGGAAGCTCCATCACGTTGCATACACGCTGCGGTTTTGGTCTGTCCATCACGCGACTTCAAACTTCACGGGAGCGTTCCAGACTTTGTTGACTTGCTCAGATTTGCTCATTTTCCTGGTTCATGTTCTTCTAAACATGCTTCTACATGTGTGAATATGCTACGTGCTTCATTTGTTTCTCTTTTGTCTGTTTTTACAACCGGCAGTTTGTACGGGGAGTTTTATTTTGAAAATCCGCCGGATTCTCTGCTGTTTCTGTGTCTGGCTTCCTGTCAGCTCGACGTGCTCTGTGGAAATTGCTGCTCGCGTCAAAAACAGAACAGACGTGTATTCAACGCGGAGCTGGGGTTTGAAACATTGACTAGAGCGCTCGCGTGTCGCTGCGGCGATGGTGAGAGCTTGGTGAAATAAAAGGCTGAAAGACAGACGCCGAGCTGGGCTGACTGCTGCTGGACTAGGCAGTGAGATCAGCTGCTGCTGGGGACCTGGATGATGATTGGCTGCTGGGGACCTGGTTGATGATTGGCTGCTGGGGACCTGGTTGATGATTGGCTGCTGGACCTCATAGAAACTATGATTGTGCCTGTGTGGGTGCAGTGGTTAGCACAGCTGCCTCACAGCGAGAAGGTTCGAACCCCGGCTGCAGGTGACCCAGTATGATTACACTCTGCAAACATTAAACCGCCCTGAACCACCTCAGGATCTGCCCCTGCCTATCTCAGCGTCTTACTAAAGGCTCACGTCCCGACCAGGGCGCTACGCTCCGCTCATACAAACCGTCTAGTTGTACCCTCGCCTCTAGCAAAGCGAGGTCACTCTAAACTCTTCTCTGTGGTCGTCCCCAAATGGTGGAATGACCTACCAAGCCACACGGGCAAACCCGGTTTTTGCCCGTGTGGAAACGCACAAGCCTCCAATGAAACAAATGGAAAAACCGACGTTATTTGATTTGTATCCGACGTTATTTCCGGGGAAAACCGGAGGTTTTTCCCGGAAATAAAATCAAACTTCTTTGTGTCGTTATATTTTGCAGCAGTCAGACTCAGATTTAGAAGCTGGTACCTGAAATAAACACAGTTTTCATTTAGTCCATGAATCCACCTCGATGATCTCAGAGACATTTCAGGATGTCTGTCTTACTAAAGTCTTACTAAAGGCTCACGTCCCGACCAGGGCGCTACGCTCCGCTCATACAAACCGTCTAGTTGTACCCTCGCCTCTCGCAAAGCGAGGTCACTCTAAACTCTTCTCTGTGGTCGTCCCCAAATGGTGGAATGACCAACGGCTACTAGAACAGCAACATCCCTTTCTACCTTTAAAAAACTTGTAAAAACCTTTCTGTTTCCAGAATGCTTCCCTGCCTAACAAAACTAACAAAACTAACAACTACTCTGTGTCCTTTACACCTTTCTCAGCTTATGTCCTCCTCTGTAAGTCGCTTTGGATAAAAGCGTCTGCTAAATGCAATGTAATGTAATAATGCAATGTAATGTAACTGAATGTGAGCAGTGAGCGGTGTTTCAGTTCTGTACCTCCACGTGTGTGAATCAGTGATGAGCTGAAGCTGGAGGTCACGGCGAGGTGAATGATCTAGAAATGAGAGCGACACATGAAGCTGGATGTTTTGAACCTCTGTGCAGCGTTTGCTTTAAGCTGCGCTGACTTTCACATGAGCTCATAAGTGCTTCCAGCTCAATACTCTGATATTTAAAGTGTTTTTTAAAATATGATATGGCCTCGACGCCGACCACTGTCTCTATGAGCAGGGATCAGCAAGGACTCTGTCCCTTAGAGATTATGTGCAAACCTTTCAGGGCGTTCTGTGTAAATACTGAAGTGTTGGTGTTCTCAAACCCGGTCCTACCTGTCTGATGTGTGATTGGACGTTGGACACTGTGACTAATCTCTTCTTTACTGAATCCATCTCGTCAAATTAAGGCAGCGCTCACGTCAAATCCGTCTCCGTCCTGAAACTGACACCATCTGTTTTCAGGCGGATAATCTCGTGGAGATTTGCCGTGGCTCGGCTGCTCTCAGTGAAAACGACCTGAACTCTTCAGATTTGCTCGACGTGGCTGTCTGTTCTACGCGACGTGTACTTAAACTCCCACTCTCGGGCTGTGGTCTCCATTTTTCAGAACATTTTCATCATCCGGACAAAGTTGGCTCTTTGTGTCGTCTTATGTAACTTTATCAGCGTTAGAGCTTTCAGCGCAGCTTCTGCTCATGACAGGAGTTACTGAAGAGGTGATCCACGTCTCAGCCTGACCGAGCTGCCGCGAGATTAAAAATAAGGATTCAAGTCTTTTTATTTGATGTGTCGTCTGTCCTCCAACATCTGGACCAGCAAAGACAAAAAGTCAAGTTATCAGTATTTTCACGTGTTCTTCATGTTTGTCATTTCCTGATGAACCATAAAAAGTTGTAGCCTGGGATGCCAGAAGCCAAACCTCAGTAGGCTGCTGTGTTCACTGTTAGACTGGACACTGCCGGTTCAGAGGTTCTGTCGCTGTGTTCACTGTTAGACTGGACACTGCCGGTTCAGAGGTTCTGTCGCCGTGTTCGCTGTTAGACTGGACTCTGCTGGTTCAGAGGCTGTTTGGTCCCAGGTTTGGCCGTGTTCGGTGGAAGGTGGACACTGACACTGGATAGTGAAACCCAGACTCGTTATTGGTTACTGTGAATGCCGATCAATATCCACGACAGTCCTGTTTACAGGAAACACGTAACAATAAGGAAGCAAATAAGTCGACTCAAACCTAAAGTACGTTTCACTCCAGCAGATCTTTGGTAATAATCATTGTTCAGTCAATCTTCCAGTTATTCATCAGATTGTGTTTGCAGCGTTCCCTCCGTCTGCAGGTCAAAGCAGCCACAGAAGAGCTTTTCCTGCGAGAGACCATAAATCAGCATCTTTTTTTAGGGGCGGCTGTTAAAGTGAAATCATCTATGACCCGGAGCGTTTTCACCACTGGTCAGCAGTAAGGTTACAAAGAACATCAATTATTTAACAGTCTGGCAAAGAGAGACGTGGGAGTGTGAGAGAGGAGGGATGAAGTCACTGCCGATGGGACGATCTTTCACCACAGTTACAGTTACAGTTTTCTCATCGTATTGATTTAGTTTTTTTTGTGGATTCACAACGTGCTGTTTAACGTTTCCACTGTTTCGGTGTGGGTTTAGTTTTGGGCTGCAGAGATGTTTGTCTTCTCTTATATTCCAGAGAAGACAAACATCTGATGTGATAGATAGCACTGCTGATAATGTCATGAACTGTTCCTGTGAAGGCCTGCGTCACCTTAAGTTAACAAAAAGAGTATTTTCTGTTTAGGCGTGAAGGTTAGAGGAGTCAGACGATCCATTACGATGGACATTTAATAATTTACAGCGGCGGTGAAGAGCAGCACCCACGTTAAACTAAGAGAGACAGGCTAACCTCAGCTTAATGCGACGGACCCAAAGACACTGAAACAGAGCGTCTGTCCTGCCGACCTCTGCAGAACTTTAAACTGACGACACACACTCAGATAAATGTCACGTTCCATCTTAAAACATAGATGGACTCCTGCCTCGTGGACGTTAGAGGAACTGCAGGTTACACCTTTAAACATCAATCACCTACTTTCAATGATCAGTTTTAGAAAACATCCTTAAAATCCTGGAAATGGGCCCTTGAGCATCTTGTGACACAGTACATGAGTTAATAAACGGGAACATAAGCCGACATGGTTTGAATAAACAGATGCACGTTTACACACAATCCCACGTACGGACAATAGAGCTGATAATGGATAATGCTGGATAATGAAGCGTTCTTTGGATTTGTCCCCTGGACGATGGAGGAGACAAACAAGGAGACATCTGTCAGGAGTTACAGGAGAAAGCTCTGTAATCATCTGTCTCTGTGTGTGTGTTGAGATGTCATGTATGTGTCTCAGAGATTGGTCCCTGGAAGGCGTTAGAACTCGGGTCAGAACAAGGTGACGTACAGTTACTGTGAGCAGACGGTCCACAGGGAGGCTGCATCATCTGTGGCTGGATGACTTTTTTACTGCAGCGTCGTCTCCTCTTTGGTCGTCTCCTCTTTGGTCGTCTCCTCTTTGGTCGCCTCCTCTTTCCTCGTCTCCTCTTTGGTCGTCTCCTCTTTCCTCGTCTCCTCTTTGGTCGTCTCCTCTTTGGTTGTCTCCTCTTTCCTCGTCTCCTCTTTGGTCGTCTCCTCTTTCCTCGTCTCCTCTTTGGTCGTCTCCTCTTTGGTCGTCTCCTCTTTCCTCGTCTCCTCTTTCCTCGTCTCCTCTTTCCTCGTCTCCTCTTTGGTCATCTCCTCTTTCCTCGTCTCCTCTTTCCTCGTCTCCTCTTTGGTCGTCTCCTCTTTCCTCGTCTCCTCTTTCCTCGTCTCCTCTTCCCTCGTCTCCTCTTTGGTCGTCTCCTCTTTCCTCGTCTCCTCTTTCCTCGTCTCCTCGTCCACATGTCGCCGTCTCTCCGTCCTTTATTGTGTTTCTGTCTTTGCATCAGTTTGTTTTCATCTCTGTCTTCCTCGTTTGAGTGAACCGCTGCTTTAACACTATCGGCTAAATCAGGGACGGCCGTGTTTGACAACTTGATTTTTGACCTCCGTTTAAACACACACACACACACACACACACACACACACACACACACACACACACACACAGGTAGCATCAGAGAAAAGCCTGAGGGTTTCTGAATGCACTGACCTGTTAACAACCACAGCTAACCAGGCAGAGACAGGAACAAGATGTACTGTGTGTGTGTGTGTGTGTGTAGGTGTGTGTGTGTGTGTGTGTGCGTGTGTGTGTGTTTCATACCTGGTCTACACCTGATGTCTCCATTCACAGTAACACTGTTCTGTTTGACATCAGACCGGGTCAGAAAGAGTTCATCACTGTACAAACGTGTTCTTCTGTTTCTGACTGATGAATAATTAGTGTCTTAAAGCTGCACTCTGTCTAATGGCCAGCAGGGGGCAGCTGCATCGACCCCAAAGCAAGTCGGCTTGTATAGAGTCCTATGGAGAGAGGAGCTGACTCCTCACCTGATGTATTCACTCAGTAAACACTTTCCGATGTGTTTAAGAGCCTGAAGTCTTCGTCCACACAGACTAATGCCATCATCAGACTTTTAAATACTTTTTATTTATGACTAAATGCATGAGAAATACCTGCCGGGTCAGGTGAGCAGCCTCAGGTGAGCAGCCTCAGGTATGCTTTGTGTTTAGCAGCTGTGTAATACTCCTCTCTGAAATGTTGTGAAGAGTTTTGCAGAGAGCAGTGAGGCCGCTACGATTATGAAGAGGACATTTCCCAAACTGTGTGTGTGTGTTCATGGCTCTGGGCAGACAGGTAATTGAGTCGGCTCCCTGGAGTCCGGGTCAGCACCTCTGAGCCGCTCCTGTCAAACGCATGGCTGACCACAGTTACTCTATTTCTCCTTAGCGCGATTGTTCCCCTCCCGTCTTTATGGGTCTCTCTCTCTCTCTGTCCAGCACCCACTTTGTCTCTTCCAAAAATACACCCACACTTGGACAGAGGAAGGTTCCCCTGTGTTTTATTACGCCGTGTTTGACCCTAAAAGCTCTTTGGAGAGGCTGCAGCTGCGTGCGTGAAATGCTGCCTGAAAGACAGCAGGGTTGTTATGCATGACGGCACAGGGGGACGGTCTTTCCTGAGCGCCGGAGGCTGCGCTTTCAGAGCACGGATAGGACATACATCACACACACACACACACACACACACACACACACACACACACACTGAAGCTCATACTAATGTACATTTTCGGCAACAAATGAAGAGGATGGAGAGACACACAGAAACACATGTACAGTAGTGTAAGATGTTTTCATACATAGACAAACAACCAGGCACAAAAAGACACACACACACACACACACACACACACACACACACACACGTCCTAAAATAGACTCCCTCCTCTCTGACTGAAACACGCAGTAGAATATGAATGAAATCCCTCCGGTCGACTTCTGCACCATCAGCTTCTCCCTGTTCATTTGCTTCTTTCTCTACACTCATAATTTCCATAAAATGTTTCCCCAGCCGCTCCAGATACAAAGTCTGCACGGCACTAAAGACCTAATTACTTCCACATTTGACGAAGGACACTGTGTGTTAGCATTTGTAGGGTGTAAAGATAACAGAGGAGCTCACGGCTTCATTCCAGAGGAAACTCGAGTGAAATAATAAGAGGAGACACACCGGGAGCCACACATGCTGCAGAGACACTGATTGGCTCGTCACAGACCTGCAGGGAAGCCAGAGTCCACATCTGTTGTTGGCTCCATTAAAGAAGAAACAAACTAATCTGAAAGTAACAAGTCTCTGAGACTGAGACTGTGTGCAAACATGGACTGTCTAAAACCTGGACGTAGTCTCCGTGACGTCCCCGCAGACGGTCTAAAACCTGGACGTAGTATCTGTGTTGTCTCCGCAGACTGTCTAAAACCTGGACGTAGTCTCCGTGACGTCCCCACAGACGGATTCTGAGACGTTCTTGTCGAGATCGACAAACAAATAGAAAAAATAGAATCTAAAATATATTTATTTATACATTTCAAGATATATCTGCATTGTTTGAGCACATTTCTAGCTTTCTAGATCTATGCTGAATGAAAGTAAATTGTGTTTTATTCCTCTAGCGATAATTTATCCGACTGTTAGTCACTTTGTAGTGGGCGTCATGGTTACCATAACAACGGCGGCGGGGAGCACGGATCTGTTCCATCCATGTTCTGGAGTCTGAATCCCTGAGGCCGACCGTCCGTGACCAGTGCTGGTATAGTTACTTTAGAAAGAAGTAAAAGTAATCTGTTACGTTACAGCGTTACCTATGAATCAAAGTTACGTGTTAGAGTACTCAAGAAGTCCGAGCTGGAGGCAGGCGAGGTGGCTCGCTCTGTCAGTCCTTCACTCTCTGCATGTTTTGTGTCTCCAGAGGCTGAACCCTGATGATTCTGGTGTTGTCAAGTTTACACATGGCAGAGGCCTAACAAGCACTCCGGGCTCTTTGTTTTAATCTGTGGTGCATGTGGCTACATACAGTAAATCCTCGTTAGTGCAGGACGGTGTGATGCTGGTTTTAATTGTCTGTCTAACAGTTTTTTCTGTCTCTGTCTCTGCAGGGAGTTTTCCCAGCCGGCTACGTTCACCTGAAGAAAGCCATCGTCACAAACCGAGGGTAAGTTCACCGACTCTGTTTCTGTCTGCACAAGCTCTGCAGAGGCAGAACCAGGCTTTAACAGCTGTGGACCTGAACGTACCAAAGCTCACAGACTATTAGACACTTCAAACTAACAAAGCAGTGTGTGAAGACGCAGGCTAAATCCAAAGTCAAACAGACAAGAACACAGTGAACCTCTGTGGAACGCTCCAACGTAGACTGAAGTACACAAAGTTAGACACGAGGAGAAGGGAGATTTACAAAATAAAACAGGAAACGCTAAATAAGAAAGACGCTGTAACCAAGAAGAAGAAGATGCAGACAGAATAATAATAATAAACTGCTCCTGGATTCCTCTCGTCGTCTCACAGCTTTCTGGACTTCTCATACAGAAATCATTTTTCAGTTAAAGTCTTCGACGCGTTGGCGGTCCTTGACCTGCTACAGCAGGAAGATGAAGTTACACACACACACACACACACACACACACACACACACACAGTTATTATGTGACTGCCAGTTCAAACATGAATGAGCTCGATCCTTTTTATCAGATCATCACTCACATCCTTCATTTCTTCTGGTCCACTGTACGGTGAAGAAGAACTCAGCAGATTTCTGTCAGATTCTTTATGTCGTTCATCTCTGATCTGATCGATCATGGTTGAGTTTACTTCATTTCCCACGCTGCTTAGAGGCCTTTTCTTCTTCTCTGAATCCATGTAAGACGTAATTTGATGAAACCTGGCTGTCTGTTGGGATCGCTTGTTTTCAGACTCATTCTTCCTAAATAACACACGAACCTCGCCGTTCCTGACTCCTTCCAAGTTCAAGAATACATATTTTAATACATTTGCATAATGATTGGAAAAGCTTCTTTTTTTTTTTTAAACTGTAGATTAATCAGAGTTACAGAGCGTGTCTCGATTTGCATAAGAGTTTTTTAATTAAAGGCAGGCAGAGTAAATTAATTGGAATTAGTGAATCCTTTAGTGTTTCAAGGAGACCTCCAGGGCAAAGACAGAGAGAGAGAGGAGTGTTCTACTGAATCCAGGCGCTGCTGTGAGATGATATATATAGTTATGGACTATTGACCAAGTGGGTCTCAAAGTTTAGTGTGTGTGTGTGTGTGTGTGTGTGCTTCAGCAGCACAGCAGTCGTCATCGAGCTGGTGAATATTTAAAGACACTTTTCCATCACTGACATGTTCTCTGGATGCTTCATGTTGAAGAACGGGAGAACCTGCAGGACGTTTGTGTCAAACAATGAAATCACCACAACACACCACAGCTCTGCAGTGATGCAACACGTGACCAGGACCGCCTCACATGTTTGATCCACTTCAGAACTGTACGAGCGGCGGTGCTGTCCGTTACCGTCGTGGAAGTCCTTCCTCCTCCCTAATCTAAAAATTGAGTTTTCCCTACATGCTCAGAAGGAGATAAACTTCACTGCTAGGAGCCGCTCAGTCCTACACTGGACCTTTAAGTGTGTATCTTAAAAATAATAATTCATTTAGCTCAGTTTGTATTTTAGAGGCAGCAGAGAGAGAGAGCACAAACTTCATCATGACAGAGCTCCTTCTCATCCACAGAGACAGAACTCTTCTTCTGGGTCTCCTCACAGTCAGATATAGATATCTAACATATCTAACATGTTGTATTGATTTGAAATAGTTTCTGTCGTGTCGGCTCCGCTGGGTTAATACGATGTGCAGCAGCAACAGTCTGAGCACTGCGTCGAGTTGTCAGGATGTTGTGAAGGACGCTCTGCCAGCTGTTTGCTGCTCTGCAGGACGAACACACACACACACACACACACACACACACACACACAGTAGGACATGTAGACCTAACTCAGATGTGCGCGCCTCAAACATGGAGAACAGACTTCCTCCTGTAAGTCCGGCGTTCCCTGAGGGAACATTAGAAGCTCCTGCACCACCTGGGAGCGTCTGATTTCCAGTCGGACTCCTGGGACCGTGTTTGGTGCAGGTGCACGCTGTAACATCAGGTGTGGTCATGCACTCGCAGAGATGTTCCTCGTCTACTCCTCTGAGGTTTGCATCGCACTGAAGAAGTGTGGCAGAAAGTAGCTCTACAGTAACCAATGATGTACTGTAGAGCTACTTGTCAACAGCTGCCTGTTAGTCACTGTGAATTTCACAGTGACGGTTTACAGTGTGAACACGAGCTTCACTGTCCTCGTCCTGCATCACTGAAAGTACAGAACCACGAGGAGAACACTGAACCCATCCAGGAAGGAGATCACTGAACCCGTCCAGGAAGGAGATCACTGAACCCGTCCAGGAAGGAGAACACTGAACCCGTCCAGGAAGGAGAACACTGAACCCGTCCGGGAAGGAGAACACTGAACCCGTCCGGGAAGGAGAACACTGAACCCGTCCGGGAAAGAGAACACTGAACCCGTCCGGGAAGGAGAACACTGAACCCGTCCGGGAAGGAGAACACTGAACCCGTCCGGGAA